>NC_135477.1:50818302-51039578 GCF_052094955.1 Ictidomys tridecemlineatus | reverse complement strand
GTGAGGGGTGAGGGGGTGAGGGGGTGAGGGGGTGAGGAGGTGGGGGGGTGAGGGGGTGAGGGGGTGAGGGGGTGAGGAGGTGAGGAGGTGAGGGGTGAGGGGGTGAGGAGGTGAGGGGTGAGGGGGTGAGGGGGTGAGGAGGTGAGGGGGTGAGGGGGTGAGGAGGTGAGGAGGTGAGGGGTGAGGGGGTGAGGGGGTGAGGAGGTGAGGGGTGAGGGGGTGAGGGGGTGAGGAGGTGAGGGGGTGAGGAGGTGAGGAGGTGAGGGGTGAGGGGGTGAGGAGGTGAGGAGGTGGGGGGTGAGGGGGTGAGGGGGTGAGGAGGTGAGGGGGTGAGGGGTGAGGGGGTGAGGAGGTGAGGAGGTGAGGGGTGAGGGGGTGAGGGGGTGAGGAGGTGAGGGGTGAGGGGGTGAGGGGGTGAGGAGGTGAGGGGGTGGGGAGGTGAGGCTCCCGGGGTTGAGGAGCTGTGGGCAGCAGGGTGAGAGTGGGGTCGTGATGTGGCTCCCGATGTCCACCCCCTGCTCATCCCCAGCACTTCGAGGGTGGACATCACTTTCTGGAAAAGACTGACCCATGGGGTGTGACCACAGCCTTCAAGGGTCTGAAGGACAGTGACAGGCCGGGTGTCCATCAGCTCTCAGGATGGGAGAAAGCTGGGGAAGGGGGGCAGTGGCCGCTGTCCGCAGGTTTAAGAACTTGCTAGTGCTGAGAGGTGTCCGCCATCCCTGGCCGGGCCCCTGGCCGCTCTGTGTGGCTCTCAGTGGCCTTGTGTCGCTTCCCCTCACATCCCACCCGCCCCGAGCAGCACGCCCATTCCTTGTGGCCCACTGCCCGCCCCTGTGTGTGCTGTGGAGCCAGCGTCCGGCCACACACACCTGCATGCACACGTGCGCCTTTGTCCCACTCAGAACGACCACCGAGGACAAGGACAGGGTGACGTCAGGATGGAAAGCTGCTGGAGAGACTGGTTTGGGCGGGACGCAGAGACGTGGGGAGCAGCAGCGGGCAGGGCCCCTCTGTCTGTGAGGAGTCCTGGTCCCGCAGACCAGCCCTGCCGGGCGCCAGGGGGACTCTGCCTGAAAGGTCACCCGGCCCTGCTCCCCCTCCCACAGCCGGGTTCCGGGCAGTGGCTCAGCTCTCATGGGCCCACAGGCTGAGGCTGAGCTGGAGGCCTCTTTAAAATGCAGGAGGGAGAGAGAAGGTGACTGGCCCAAGGTCGTGCTGAAACCAGCAAGGAAACCCGATCTCCCCCGAGAGCCTGCGGAGCAAGGAGCTGCGGCCTGCACCAGGAGCTGGGCCAGGGGGCCTGCCCGGCGTGCTCCAGGCCACCCTGGCCCAGCTCCTGTGCAGGCCGCAGCCTCCTTGGCTACGCAAGGGCTCTCCGGGGGCCAGCACTTGGCCTTTCCTTGCCTCAACCCCTCTGAGAGATCTTTAGCCAAAGGGCCTCAAATGACTAGGACTCCTGTGTGTCCTCAGGGAAAGAGAGGCTCCTGGGGACAGGAGGCTGAATTCTGAGCCATAGTAGGTGATCCTGATGGGCCCCAGAGCCAGGGTGAGCCGTGCAGGTGTCCTCTCTGAACCTCGGAATTCTCCTCTCCAGTGTTTTGGGCTGCCAGTCTCTGGTCTCTGTTCCCAGGGAGGGGCACATGCTACTCAGCGCTAAGAAGCCCCCTGGAAGCACCGAGGCACCGGAGGTTCTAGCTGCGGGGCCTGGTGTGACAAAGTTGCAGAGGGACCTGCAGGAGGGGGCTTCTGTCTGTCTGGGGCAGGGGTGTGATCCTCCTGGAGGCCAGAGCTTCCTCCCGTTGGCCTGGAGATAAAGGCAGAGTAGGAGGAAAGCCAGGAGCCCGGCAGCTCCCTGCCTTTGCTCTATGGTGATCTCACCACCTCCGCCCTCTGCCCGCCTGACTCCTGGTTCTATCCATACCTGCACTCCACACCCTCAAGTGCCTTGCCTGATGGTCTACTGCCCCTCCTGGCAGAGCCCCCGGGCCCCAAGCTGTCTGTGCAGGGTCACGTGTGGATATGGGCAGGGCCATTGCCAGCTAGGGGACAGGACTTGGCTGGTATTCTGAGGGACATGGGAAGTACCTGGGGGAGTTGTGCATGGCCCCCAGAAGAGGGGGGCTGGAGATGAGGGAGGAGCTGGATTTCAAGACATGGAGAATGTTCTGTCCCCAGCTTAGGGATGCTGAAATGTAGACTGGGGACAGCCACTAGAGGACTTTGAAGCCAGGGGTGGGTTCGAGAGAGCGCAGGGTGCATGGCTGACTGAGGGTGAGATGTGGGAAGTTCTGCCTTCGAGGAGTGGGGTGGCCTCTGAAGGTGGGGTCTGGCTGTGTCACCAGGCTGGGAGGGACAGCCCCACCAAGAGAAGCCCCAACAGGTTTCCTTCCGCAGGGCGAGACGCCGGGGTGAAACCAAGACACGGGATTCAGCAGAAAGAACGTGGTCCGCCATCCAGGACGAATGGCCGATGGCTCAAGCGTGGCCTGTAGGACATTCATGCCAAGTCTACTTGGGACTTCCATTGGCTTCACAAGAGCCCAAAGCGGGAGCAGCTGCTGCCAAGGGTCTGGCACAAGCGGGAGCCTCACTAACAGGGGACATCTGTCCTGCCGTGCTCAGAACGTGGCCCGAGGGACTTACCCTTGGATGGATGCCGACGCGCTGTGAGTGTCCCTCGAAGGGGTGGTGGTGCCCGGGCCCCAGAGCCGGGGGGCAGGGTGGTGGGGGACGTCCGACATGGAGGGGACGTGCTGGTGTCCGTGTGTGAGGTCTGTCCTGGGCAGAGGAGTCCCACCTGCTCCAGGGGATCCCTGCAGGCAGCGCTGGCTCCAGAGGTGGGGGGGGAGTGGTGACTTCCTGCTTAAATGAGGAAGAAGTCACCACTGTCCCCGGGTGGCTGCTGGAGATATCAGGGTGACTGTGTCACCACCAGCAGGAACGCAAGAAAGGGTGGAGGGCCACTGTCATGTGTCCTGGACATTCAAAGCACCCAAGGGACATCTGGCCCGAAGGAGTCCCAGGGAGTGAATGATGGGTCCTGGTCCGGCTGGCGGTGGGGACGCTGGGCCGGATCCTGAGAGTCACAGGGGGACGATGTCCGAGGAGCGCGGGAGGCTCAGGTTAGCGCCACTCTGGGCGGCCGAGCAGTGCCACCGGCTGCCCTGTGGACAGCCAGCAGCCTGTCCTTGGAGGACGGGGCTCCAGCCGGCTCACCTTGGGCAGGGGATGCTGGAAGGGCCTCCAGGGCCGGGGGTGAGGAGCAGGTGACCTCTGTGGGTTCCCGGCGTGTCCAGCGTTCCTTGGCAGAGAGAGCACCCCGCAGAGCTCTAAGTGGCACACAAGGTCACCGAGGACGAGCCGGAATCCGGATATAGCGGTTGGGAGGAAGGCGGCGGCAGGCGGGGGGACGGAGGTCCTTGGAACAGATGAGAGGCTGGGAAGGGCTGAGCTCGGGACCATTTTTAAAAAACTGTCTCTGAGCAAGAAAAACGAGGGAAAGAACCGTGGGCACTGAAGAGGTCATGGAGATTGTGAAGGTGGCTCTCAACCGGCCTCCTAGAGAACAAGGAAGAGGTGCAGATCAGCAGGTCTCAGGTGACCCCTGCATGCCATGCAGGGCAGACAGGAGTTGGCCGATGCCAGGCTGGTGTCAGCAGCCGGGTGACCGTGTCCTGCCCGTGCCCGGAGGGCTCTCCACACGTCAGTGCTTTAGTCGGCCACCCTCAGGCCCTGCGCGCTGACGGCTCATCCTGCTCTGCGCCCAGGCCCTTCTTCTCCAGCACCACTTTGTGCTCTGTGCCTTGGGGTCCTCCCCAAGGACCTGGTGGTGTCCCCCTCTCCAGGAGGCCTTCTCCAGTGGCTCAGAGTCCACACCCAGTTCTGCTCTGGGCATTGGGGGCCGGCCACCCGCTTGGCATGGAGATGGACACACCTTCTCAGGGACCCCAGTGGCCTGCACAGGGGGCTTTCCGAGATGACCACTGAGGGCCCTTCTGCTTGGCCACTCTGAGGTCCCTGGAATGGTGGGAGCAGGGGCTGCCTGTGTCACTCCCTGGGGGACTGGTGACCTTCACTCTTGACCTTTGGGGAAGAGTATGGGCTGGTGGCTGGGTGCCTTGGGGCCCTCCCCTCCTCTGGCCCAGGCCAGGTGGCCTTGTCCACAGGGCTCCCTGGGGACAGAGGCTCTGCTAGATTTCTTTCTGGTCTGATACTGGGCCGAGGGCATGTGGAGTGGACGGATGGCGGATGGACAGGTCCGTTCTGCCGGTGGACCTGCATGCGGCTGGCCAAGGGCACAGCTGGCAGTGCTAGAGGAACCCTGTCCTTGGCTGGGCTGGAGGGTGGGGGAGGGGAGGGGGAGGGGGAGGGAGGAATGGGGGAGGGGGAGGGGGCGGGGGCAGGAGTCAGAGCTCTCTCTGACTGAGCCTCCAGGTCCCCGAGGAAGAGGAAGGCCCTGTCTCTCAGCCAGAGGTGCTGCAGCTCTGGTGTTGGGTGTCGGAGAATCTGTCTCGGATCAAAGGAGGTGGCGGAGGGCCTGTGCTGGACAGGTGTGGACTGTGTGTGTGTGTGTGTGTGTGTGTGTGTGTGTGTGCGTGCGTGTGTGTGTGCGCGCGTGTGTGTGTGCGCGCGTGTGTGTGTGTGTGTGCGCGTGCGTGTGTGTGTGTGTGCGCGTGTGTGTGTGTGTGTATGTGTGTGTGTGTGCGCGCGTGTGTGTGTGTGTGCGTGTGTGTGTGTGCGCGCGTGTGTGTGTGCGCGTGTGTGTGTGTGTGTGCGCGTGCGTGTGTGTGTGTGTGCGCATGTGTGTGTGTGTGTATGTGTGTGTGCGTGCGCGTGCGTGTGTGTGCGCGCGCGCGTGTGTGTGTGTGTGTGTGTGTGTGTATGTGTGTGTGTGTGTGTGGTGCTGGGATGGAGCCTGCTAGGCCAGCGCTCCACCACTGAGCTCCCCCAGCACCTGGACCTCAGGCCCCTGCTCTGCTGCATGGGGCTGGCCCTGCTCCAGCTGCAGGAGGGGCCTGGGAGGCCTGGACCATCCTGCTCTGGGCCCAAAGGAGTGTCCCTCACAGCCGGGGCCCTGGGTCCTGGAGTGTGGTGGCTCAGGGTTGAGCTGAGCCCCGCCAGGGAGTGGCCCCCACGCTAGCCAGGCCAGGGGGAAGGGAAGAGGCTGAGCCAGGAGCTAGGGTTAAGATCCCAGGTGAGTCCTGATTCGCTGGGGACCTGCCTAAGGTTGTCCCTGCCTCTTCAACCACGCCTGCCTCTGCTGGGGACCCTAGAGTCTGAGTTTGTCAAAGCCCACGTGTGCTTTGGAAAACCCTACCTAGTGTCATGGTTCACGCCCTGAGTGTCCCCTGTCCTGTCTCACCCACTTCGTCGGATCTTCTAGTCTCAATCTCTTGTTATAGATAGGACCCGAGGCCCAGAGAGGGCAGGGAAATCATCCAGCATCACACAGCACAGGAGAGGGGCAGAAATGAAAAACTGGGCCCTCCTCCTCCTGAGCTTTTTCAAGCCAGGTCCCCTCTCTGGGGGCAGCCCTTCCTTCTCTGGAACCCCCTCCCTCTCCTCTGGAGCCACTGTCTTCCCAGATGTGTGTGGCAGGGTGGGGTGGGGGCTCACTGGGAGTGAGGAGCTGAGCTTAAGTGTTCCAGTTGCCCGTTCACCAGGCCTGGGCAGCAGCGTGGGTGGAGGACGAGGATGGACAGTCTCTGCACCCACTGCCTGGACCTCAGGAGCTGAGGTCCCCAGGAGCCGCTGGGGACATGCTTCAGAAACGCCCACTGCCCTGGGGCCCAGGGGACGGGCCTCCTGCTGCAGAGCCCAGCCCTCCTGTGCCTGCCCAGGTGACAAGGGCTGGAGAGTCCAGGCTGGCTGAGTCCTCAGGAGCTGCCAGGGCCCCACAGTGTGTGGGTGGCACCCGGGTGGGGGTGGGGGTGGGGCCCCGCCTGCAGCGGAGGAGGCGCCCTGGAGGTGGGGGTGGAACCTCGGCCACTTCACACCTTGCCTGGTAATTGCCAGATTGATTTTGGATCCCAGTCTCCAGGAGGACCCAAAAATCAATCCCCTCCACTGTCGCTTCTCAGGCTCAGGAGTCGTTCTTAAAGCGACAGCTGTCCTGGCTGCTCTGCTAAACCCTGCTGTTGAAAAGCAGGCTGCGGGTCCCAGTGCCTGCCCGGGGCTGGTAGGGCTGGTGACCCTCACCCAGATCCATTGTCCCTGTGTAGGAAAAATCTTACTCCCCAGCGGGGAGCGTGTCAGCCCAGAGGTAAAATCGGAGGGGCACTAAGAAGGCTCCCATCCCCGAATCGCCCTGCTGCCAAGATGCCCATGTCCCTGATTCCACCATGAGAAAGTCCTTCCTTTGGCTGGATTCAGGTCAGTGGTCCCAGCTTCCAATACAGAAGCCCTGCAGAGGGAATGCTTGTTAGGACTGTGACATTCCTGTCCCCTGTGTGGCACTCAGGAGGCCCAGGAGCCTCCGGGGAGGGGGTTCCAGGGAAAGAGTGAAGGGAGAGTGACACCCGGGTCGGCTCAGTCTTTGGGTTCGCGTTCCCCAAGGCACCCTGACTGAAAGCCCAGAGAAGTGTGGACTCGGGCCAGGACTCTGGGTGGTGGCCACAGCACGGGGACTCCCTGGGAACCAGGACGTGTGGCTGGCCCAGGTAGGCTCAGAGCAGTCTCCCATGTCTACCTTGGGCACAGTGTGGTCTGTCCTTTAGGACACTCATCAGAAGCCAGAAGGCCACCCGAGGAGACCAGGGAGGATTTAAGCCAAGGAACCTGGGGGCCGAGCCGCTGGGCTCTGGTGTGGAAGACTGGAGAGCTGGCGCTGGGAGGGGACGGAGGGGGGACCTGGCTGGGCACCCGCTGGGTCTGCAGCCCGAGCCCAGCCCAGGAACCGTGCAGGGACACGCGCTGTGGGAAGGTGATATGAGCTCACGGTGTGAGACCTGCCAGAGGCTGAGAGGTGAGGTGGTGGCTAGAGGAGGGTCAGCCCTGCCAGAGCCTTGGTACCCAGATAGGGACGGACAGGGGGGTGGGGGGTGGGGGGGGAGGGGGGCCACTGGGAGGCAGGAGGGTGTGGCTGGAGGAGGCGGGGGCGCGCCTTGGGGTGTGTAGTGAGGAGGGTCTCTCTCTGCTTCCTGGTGTGATGTCCTGAACCACTGTCCTCTGCCGCGACCTTGGACCAAATGCCCAGCCTCAACTCGGGCCCCAAGGAACGGAGCTGGCTGTCTGCAGACTGAGCCCCTGAAACCGTGAGCCCCAATAACCTTTCTCTCCTCTAAAATTGTTCTTGTTGGGTCTTTTGGTCCCAGTAGTGAGAAGGAAGGCCACTAGAACAGGACACTGTGGCAGCCTCATTTCTTAGGGGCCTGGGGTCAGGAGCTCGCCCAAGGTCACCGGGCTGCCTGTGCCCAGCAGAGGCTGAAGCTTGGATCTGAGGCCTCCCGACTTCCAGACTCCTGGCTGCCCCTGGGTGGAGGGTCCAGATTCTGCTTGGAAGTCCTCCATCGAGGGTTGGGGAGGCCCCTGGGAATCTGGGGGGCTGGACGGGGTGAAGCACCTGCAGTATCAGGAAGCCAAGGCGAGGCTGGACGGCCTGCTGACCCCTGGGCCAGGGCTGGAGGGCAGCTCTGCTGCTTCCTGGCCCCTGTCCTGTCCCCAGCCATCCACAGCTGCAGAGATGCAGGCTCTGGGCCGGGTCACTGTGGGTCAGCTTGGGGACATGATGACATCATTGCTCATCGCCTGCCCATGAGGACCCGGTTACTAATGAAGCACTCTGTGTTCCCACAGCCGACGTCAGCCCCTTTCCTGTAGAATCACAGATAGACACAGGGATCTGGGGCCTCTCCCCCCACCTGGCCCCACCACCGTCCATTACCATTAGGGCTCTGTTCAGGTGTGACCCAGCTCTGCCAGCCTCTGTGTGTGTGTGTGTGTGTGTGTGTGTGTGTGTGTGTGTGTGTGTGTGTGTTGGGGAGGAGGTGAGGTAGCCACTGTGAAACATCTGCTGCAGGTAACAGGGGACAAGCTGTCTTTGCTGGGCCTTGAGCCTGGGAGAGGGGGGCCATGTCTATTTTGCTGATTATGGACCCCCATGTGCCTGGCATGAAGTGGGTGCTTCATGAATGTTTGTTGAGTGACTCAGTGGATGAATGAAACGGAACTGCCACTGCCCCAGCCCCTGAAAGTGAGGAAGGAAAACCAGGGCAGTGAAGGTTTCCCTGCCAAGAGGGAGACAGGGGAATCTCTCAGTTTCTGTCTCAGTTCTTGCTGTGTGGCCCTTGGTGAGTTACTAGATGTCTCTGGTCTCTGTGTGCAGATCCCTGGGAATGGCATTAACTGGGAAGCATGGCTAATCACACCTAATTGTTGTGGGGGCAGTGGGTGCTCCCCTTGGTGGAAAGTGCCCGCGGTGTGAATCCCTGGGGAAGCAGGGTCTCTCTGCCAGGCAAGTCCTGGCACATGGCGTCACCTGGAACTGAGGAGCACCAGAGTGGGTGGGCTTGGGGCAATGGCTGGGGGTCCCTCTGGCTCCTGAGTGAAGAGGGTGGCCAGGGGTGGGCCAGGGCTGGGCCTGAGGCTCCCTTCGGTCAGGGCCAGGCTCAGCCTGGGCCCAGGATGACTTCCCTTGGAAGAGAGTGACTAAGAATGACACTGCTGTCCCGGCCTCATCTGCTGTAAGCACCAGCCAGCTGACCCGGTGGACACTGGGCTTCCTGAGGCTGATGGTCAAGGAGGTGTCCTGCTTGATCCCCAGGTGTCCTTGAGGAGGCTCAGGGATGCCCAGGGACCTCTGTGTGTCCTGAGCGGCAGCAGGAGGGGCCTGTCCAGCTGACAGTGACTCTGCCCGCTGCAGGGCGGGGCCGTCACTTGTCAGCTGTGCGCAGGACTCTACAGTGTGTAGCCCTCCTTCCTATCCGGCATCTCTTACCCCACCCACACTCTGAGGACAGGCGTCAAAAGAGATGGCGCCCACTTTGCAGAGGAAGAAGACCGAGGCCTGGAGCAATTTCCCAAAGCCACGCGGAGCTGGAGCCAGAGCTGGGGACCCGGGCTCTCCACCTCCCCCGGGGCCTCCACCGTGCAGTTCCTGATGGTGGCCCTGTCCCCAGGCCAGCCCTGGGCACCCACAGCCATGACCTTGCTGCCCACTGACGTCCTGCAGAGGCTCCCAAGCCAAGCCTGGGTCATGGGCAGTACCGTGGCTGACATCACGACTGCATACCATTAATCTACTTAGTGAAGGGAGGTGTTAATTAAGAGTTCTCATTTATTGTGTCTTTGCAGACAGCTCTTGGGGGCTTCTGAGTTGTCAGTGCTGGTGACAGCAAAAGCGAATGGTATCACAAGTTATTAATAGGACGGGGAGGGGAGGGGCTGGGCCCCTGAGGAGGGGCTGGGGGCTGGGGGAGGGGGAGGATGTCCTGCTCCCTCCTGGCCAAGCAGAGCTGTCCTCTGCGGATGGATCCGACCGCAGGCCTTCCCCAGGGACCTGGGGTTCACTGGGGGGCCCTGTGGCACTCAGGATTCTGGGGGAGATGGTGGGCAGATGGTGGGTCCTGGAGGAGTCTCCGTAGCCTGTGCCACCCCCGCCCCGCAGCAGGCCCCAGCCCCATAGCTCCTGTGTGTGCTGAGGGGTGCTGGGTCTCCCCCAAGGAGCTCATTCTGTGCTTGTTGGCTTGTCCCCCCGACCCTGAATAGCTTGGGGGTACAGAGGGTGACTGGTTTAGCCATGAGTCCCCAGAGCCCAGCACAGAGCTTAGATCTTTGCAGGTCAGCAGACGGCTGCGGAACAAGTGTGCCTGAGGGCTGTCTGTCTCCCGCCTGGTCTCCAGGTCTGGACTTCCTGCTGAGCGGAGTCAGGGTGGGGTGGGGATGGCGGGACTCCCCACTCCTCAGCCTTGCAGCCCTGGAGACCCTTCCCGGGGAGAGCCTAGGTTTCTGCTGATGACAGCAGGAAGGGGGCATCCAGGCGGGGGCCTCGGGTGTGGGAGGGCCTGCCGGGGCAGGGTGGGGGGCGGGGAAGCTTTAGGAAACTACCCAAGGACCCACCATGGGAAGGGATTTTAACTATTTTTGGCCAAACAACAATGACTTTCAAGAAGCCACCCCATAAAACGGGAAGAACACAGTCCAGGAGATCAGACTGCAGTTCTGTCCCCAGAGGCTGTCTGGCCTTGGAAGAACGCCTCTGGGCCTCAGTCTGCACATCTCTGAAATGGGCTGAGTGGGGAACAACTCCCGACGTGCCCACGCCTCCCACAGTTCATCCAGGGGTGCTGTTGGTGGGGAGGCTCGGGGAGGTGCCAGGCTCTTTGTGGTTGACATCTTGAGTGACGATAGCTTCCCTGAGAGGGGGCTACTCACATTAGCCCCCATGACAGTTGGAAGAACTGAGGTTCAGTTGGGAAAACAATAAGTGATTTGCCCAGGACCCACAGTCAGGGGGTTCAACCCAGGTTGATCTTTCCAGGATTGGGGCCCTATCTATGGACAATCTGGGATGGGGCGGGTACAGAAGAGAGTGGGTTAGACGTTGACTGAGAGGAAGGGAGACAGCACCCCTCTGAGTTCACGGGCCCTGGCCCCCAGGAGCTGGCCTTTGAGTGGGGAGGTGAACCTAGCAGGCCCCTGAAGGGCTTGGGGGCTGTAGCAGAGGCCAGCTCAGCTCAGCGGGGGGCTCCGTGGCAGAGCCATGACTTTTTCCTGAGCAGGGTTTCAGAAATGGTCTCACTAAAGGGGTCATCTGCCAAAGTGGCCCCTGAACCGAGTCTTGAAAGGTGAGAGGTGTCTGCAGGTAGAGGGAGGGGTCTTCCCGGAGGAGGGAGGTGGGCAGAGTCCTGGAGGGGTGGGTACGGGGTTATCTGAGGTGACGCAGGCAGGGACAAGACCAGGCAGAAAGCTCTTAATGTCATCGGAGGGCACTGGGGAGCCATCTGGGGGACGTGAGTAGGAAAACGGTAGATCACCCCGCCGCACTCCTGCTCTGGGTCCTGGGGCCCTGCGGAGGGCAAGGACCAGGGCCTTCCACTTGGACTCGCTAGCGTCCACCCTGAGACAGGATTGAAGTGCAGGAAACATCCACCAGGAACGGAAGGCTGCAGGGGTCACTGAGCCAGCCCCACAGTGGGTGGGCAGAGCCGTTCCCCTGGGGAGCTCTGAGGGGGCAGAGCTGGGCTTGGTCCCCCAGGGAGCGAGGGGACTGCAGCTGTGGACCACCTCCCGCCCGTCAGGTGTGGGCTGGAGCGGCTCCTGGGAAGCCTTGATCCCTGCCATTTTCTACACAGTTGGCAAAGAGGGTCCCGCAGTCAAAGTCCTCTGAGGGAGAACTGAAGTTGGGGGGCGTTGGCAGCTGGGGAGGGCTCCTGCAATGGTTGGGGGCAAAGGGGCGGAGCTCCCACGGCCCCCACTACAGGAGCAGGTGGAGAAGGATTGGGAAAGGAGGGTGGGCCTTGGTCAGCTCCCCCAAAGCCCCAGTCACCAGCACCTGGATGCACAGAACCCGGGGTGGTGGATGGAAGAATCGTCAAGGCCTTAGCCGAGGAGCTGGGCCTCAGGACAGGAGGGCATGAGGAATTTGGTCCTTTAAGCCCCAGCTTTGGAGAAACACAGATCTGAGTTCAAGAGCTGGCTGCTGCTGCTAAACTTGGTTAAGTTCCTTAGCATTCATGAACTTCGGTCTTCCCCTCTGAAAAGGGGGAGATGTTAGTACCCCCGAGATGGGTTCCTTGTGATCAATAAGCAAGATAATGCATGTGAAGTATTTAGTGCCTTGAATACATTGTGTGCACAATAAATGTTTATGGTCATTATTATTATTCCAGTGATACATAAAAAAGGGAGGAACAAGACACAGGTTTGTAGAAAATGCTGCCCACGAACCAATCCAGAGAAAATTTCAGTGGCATGTCTCATCTGTGAGATTTAGAAAACAGATTCACACCAGGATTTGTGAGCTAAAATTGAGCCGTTAGCAATTGACTGTATATATCTGTGGGGACATAAATACTGGCTGTAATGTTCACTGATTATTATTATTATTTTGGTCCTGGGGATTGAACACAAGGGCGCTTGAGCACTGAGCCATATCCCCAGCCCTATTTTGTATTTTATTTAGAGACGGGGTCTCACTGAGTTGCTTAGTGCCTCGCCTTTGCTGAGGCTGGCTTTGAACTCGAAATCCTCCTACCTCAGCCTCCAGAGCCTCTGGGATTACAGGCATGTGCCAACGCTCCCGGCACAATCATTTCTTTTTGTATGGCACCTGTCCCTCTGTCTTGGTCTCTTTTCTACTGCTTAAATAGGATGCCGCAAACTGGGTGATTTATAAAGAATAGGTGTTTATTTGGCTCACAGTTCTTCCTGTTTCATCATAACATGGCAGACGCCATCACAGGGTGAGACAGAGGGAGCACACCAATTCAATCTGTCCTCCTCCTCTTGGGAACCTCCAGTCCCATCGTGAGGGCCCCACTCTGATGACCTCATCTAATCCTGATAATCTCCCAAAGGCTCCGCCCCCCAGTACCACTGACATGTGAATTTAGGGACCGAGTTTCTAATACACGGACTTTTGAGTTCTGAGGACACAGTCAAACCAGGACCCTTATCAAGAACTCAAAGATCAGCTTCAGACATTGTGGTCATTATTGTGGGGGCCCCAGTCCGTCCTTGAAATGGGCTCTGAAGACACAGAGCAGAGAAGGGATCACTGGGAAATGGTCCAGATTCTAATTTGGGCTTTAAAGGGAGGTTAGATTCCTCGTCTGAAGTGTGAAGATAAAACCACGTCGTCTCTGCCTCCTCCTGGGGCCTCGTGAGGATCAAATAAGATCCTGACAAACAGCCGTGAGTGTGGAACTGCTCTGGAAACTACAGACCACCGCTGACTGGACTCCCCAGCGGCCGAGAGCTGGGATTAGGGCCAGGGGACTTGAGTCCCATGTACACGGGCTCTGCCAAGGGGCCTGGGTGACCATGGCTACTGGAGAAGCTGACCACGACCTTGTGCCTCATCAGGATGAGCGGAGGAAGAAGGGGACCACGGGAGCCCTGGTCTTTAGGGGGTGCCTGAAGTTCTTGCTTAGGGACATCAGCAGGGCAAATTCCTGAGGCTGGAGGGGGGCAGAGGATGGGGTTGGGAGTCATTAACACAGGAGTCGGGGTAAAAGCACCACCATGGGTTGGGGACAACCTTCTGAGACGCTGGGGGACCTCTCAGGATGTGGCTAACAGGCTTCTTGTCTGTATCCAGCTGGTGAGGCCCAGGAAGTGACATCTGGCCAGGGTGACGACACCAGCAGGTTCTCAGTGGTCACATGGTTTCTTTCCTCTTTGACTATGGACGGCTACTCCGTTGAGCCCTTGGCCCCAGCAGGACTGGACAGAGTCCCAACCCCATCTCAACAGTCAGTCTTGGGGTTCTGCAACCTGAAGCCATGAAGGGCCCGAGAGGCCGCGGGCCGGGGGGGTCTCCACTCCCCTGGCTGCTCTGAACCCAGAATCCCAGAATCCATCAACCCTTTCACGATTTGCAGAACATCATGGCCCTGGCTTTCCTTTGTGGAAATAGGAATATTCCGTGGGACAGGGAAGAGGGCACCTTTGGCTTGGGGCATCCAGGCAGATGAGGCCAGGAGAAGCTAAGGATTCCCACAATGCCCGAGGGCGGGGAACACTAGGCAGAAGTGTTGTCACCCTCTCTGAGCTCCCTCGGCCCCACAGAAAGTGCCAAACGGACACATCCCCATATCCCTCCTGGACCCGACTTAGAGTAGGGTGGCCCTTGGGGCTGGTGTTCACCCCGGGGGCATTTCTCTATGACTTCCTGACTGGAGAGTCCCCAGAGACAGGACTGAGGATTCTTAGTGCTGTTTAGACTCCTTCCACTGTGAGAGGGAGACCTGCACCGGGGACCCCAGGGCTGAGACCTGATTAGTTTGGAGACAAGGGGGACAGGAAAGGCAGTACTGAGAAGTTCTTGTTTAGATTCAGGTGTTGGTTTCCAATTTTAATTAGATTCAGGGACTTGGTCCAGCGGATTCCCTAGGGTCTTATTTTGTTTTTCAAGAAAATCCTCTCCAAAATTGGTTCAGCTTGTGATTTCAGTGAAAACCTCCAGGTTCACGGCTTTTCCAGTTTTCCTTCACATCCATTTAACACTCTGAATCCAGAAGACGATTTGGGGACAGAGATCATGGGCAGAGGCCAGTGCGGAAATCCAAGGGTCAGGGCAGCCAGAGGGGCAAAGGACAGGGACTCGGCGTGGGGGGAGAGAGGGGTGTGGTGTGGGAGGTGAAGGGGGGTGCTGACACATCATAGAATGAGAATAAAAGGTTGTGTTAATGTTTAAATATGAGGTGTCCCCCCAAAGCTCCTGTGGGAGACAAGGCAAGAAAGTCCAGAGGTGACATTTCACTGGGTTAGGAGAACCGTCACCTGGGTGTTTCAGTCAGGTTTCTGCTGCTGTGACTAAGGATCTGGCCAGAACAACTACAGAGGAGGAAAAGCTCATTTGAGGGCTCACGGTTTCCGAGGTCTTAGTTCACAGAAGGGGGGCTCCATTTCTCGGGGCTGGAGGTGAGGCTGGACGGTGAGGCTGGACGTCATGGCGGAGTGTGTGGCGGAGGGAAGCCGCTCACATCATGGTGATCAAGAAGCAGAGGGAGACTGCAGCCCCAGATACAAGACAGACACCCCATAGCCACGTCCCCATGAACCCTTTCCTCCAGCCACACCCCACCTGCCTCTAGTCACCACTCAGCTCCTCCCATCAGGGATTAATTCACCGACTGGGTTAAGACTCTAACGATCCGGTCATTACTCCTCGGAACCTTCTTGCATTGCCTCACACGTGAGCTTTTGGGGGACACCCCACCTCCAAACCAGAACACGAGGCAATGCATTAACTGGCTCGAATGGATTAGCCGGGTGGTAACTATAGGCCCGTAGGGTATGGCGGGATGGGGCGGGTCACTGGGGGCGTGCCTTTGGGACGCCATTTCGCATTTCGTTTCTGCTGAGTGGAATCTCTCCCTGCTTCCTGATTGTCGTGACCTGAGTCGCTTTCCTCCTCCGCACTGTTCTACCACGATGTCCTGCCTCATCTCAGGCCCAGAGCAATTGGCGTCTTCTGTCTCTGGTTGGGGACCTCTGAAACTGTGAGCCCCAAATGAACATTTCCTCCTCTACAGTTGCTCTTGTCAGGTGTTTTGGACGCAGCAATGAAAAAGAGCTGACAAAAACAGGTAGATGATTCAGTGAGCTCGGAGCGAGGGAGGGAGAAAGTGGTGGAGAGAAAGAGAAGACAGGATGAGAAAAGGGGAAAAGACCAAAGCACAGGGAAGAAAGGGAGAGAGGAGCAGCAGAGAGGGAGGGCGGGGAGGCGGGGTAAGGTAGAAAGAAGGTCAAGTGCGGCAGGAGCGGGGTGGGCACCCAGGTCTCAAGATCTGGGGTCCTTTCCCCCACCAAGCATCTGTGCCGCAGACAAATAAAATACAGCTGGGCTTTTTTCTCTTCTTAATTGACATCTTTGAATCTGTCCCCGCTTGGCAAATCAGGCCACTTATTATTAGCGATGACAAGGATAAATATCACAGGCATTCATTTTACATCTGGGTCCCCTGATAATAGAAGTCAACACACCAGTCCCTCTCCCTACTGCTCCTCTCCCCCTCCCAGGGCTCCCTTGAAGGGAAACTGGGTGGCCGGGAGCTGCCCATGGCTTGCACCATGGCAAAACGTCTGCAACCCCCCCCACCCCACTTGTGAACAGAAGGAAGGAACTGTCCACGATCTTTGGTGCTGAAAAGCCACGGGCTACCCCATGACTCCAAGGTGGAAGCTGGGTGGCTGCACAGAGCTGAAGGGTAGCGTCTACTGTTCCCAGGGCTGGAGTGGCAAGGTTGCATGTCCCTGCACGGAGCACAGTCACCTCTGGCATGGAGTACACAGGTAGTCCCTCTGGGTCTGGGGATTCCCGCCTGCAACATGAAGGGCTGGGTAGATGCTCTCCCAGGGTCCTCCAAGCTCCAGCCCTTTCCATTAATGAAAGTCTGTTAGTTAGTTCTCTGTGCTCATAGGAGCAAGTCATAACCCCACAACCAGGCCTTCCTCTTAGACCTGACTCCACTGCTCACATTGCTCTCCCTCCAGCTCTCGAGACTTCTCTCCAGAGAGCATGCCCACTGCCCTTCTTCTTCTCTGACCCTCCCTCCCTAATCTCTGAAAGACTGACCACCTGGGACCTTCATTTTGCACAGCAGTGGCCTTACCCCAAGTACATTTCCATCTTCTTCACCGAAGTCTGGAGACCAGGCCCATGTCTTTATGATTCCTCTTAAAGTGCTCCCGGCGTCAGGACCATGTTCTAAGTCATGATCAGGACTCACCAGATTTTCTGATGACCATGTGGATGGTGGTGGTTGGGGAGAGGGTAAGAACTTGTGGTACTTTGACCCAACAAATGCTTTTATTAAAACCATAATTGCTCTTTCAAGATTGTGCGTGAGGGTGCAGGCCCGGGGTGGGGTGGGGTGGTGTGCATGCTTCTAATCCCAGCGGTTCAGGAGGCTGAGGAAGGAGGATCGTGAGTTCAAGGTCAGCCTCAGCAACTTAGCAAGGTGCTAAGCAACTTAGTGGGACTCTGCTCAACACGGGAAATAAGAAGGACTGGGGATGTGGCTCAGTGGTTAAGCTCCGCTGGGTTCAATTCCTGGTACCAAACAAACAGACAACCAGTAGAGTGAGAGGGGCACGAGGGATGGAGTGCCATATTCTCAGAGTCCCCCAGTTACTCTTCTGCAAACTCAGGGATCAACGGCCTTAGGGATGCTCTAGATTCCATGCTAACTCTTTCATTGAAACAGGGGGAACTGGGGCTTCCCTACGGAGGGGAAAGCATGAGCCGAGCTCGGCTTGGTCTTGGGCTGTTCCTCCGCCTGCAGCGCGGTTTGCATTTTAATAGACACAGTAGCGGGGCTGAAGCGCCTCAGTGACCCCTCTAATGGTGGGGAACTTTGGGCATGGTGGCAGGTGGCAAGGGAGCATTGGTGATCCATCCCTACAGGCTGGTACTTCCTGCCTGGTGGAGGGTGCTGTGACCTCAGTCAGAGGACCTGAGCAGGGAGCGGAGACGTCAGGACAGCCCTTAGAAACTGCCCCCAGGGTTCTGCGCTCCCCCAGGCTGACGGCGGGGTGGGAGGGGCTTCATTTGTCTCAGGGATTCCTCTGCACCCAGGGGACGGATGGCTCGGAGGAGCTAATGAAGCCGTCTTCCCGCCGACATGCCAAGACAGTGACGGATGGCTCTTGGGGAGAAGGCAGGTGTTGGCACATGGCCCATTGGGCAGGATAGAGAACTGCACGTCCCTCAATGTCACTGTGGGCCATAGTGATGGCTGGGCCCCTAGGGAGGGAGGGTGGAGGCTCTGGGGTACAGTGACAAGGGCCCAATGCAGAGCCAGTCCCCTTGGTGCGACAGGCAGATAGAATGTCAAAGTTAGAGGTGCTACCACCGCCTCCAGTCCAGTTAGCTTATTGTCCGAGTGGAGACACACAGGCCCAGAGTGGGACAGGAATCAACCAAGACCCCAAAGTGAGCTGCGGTGGAGATTCCTAAAGGGCGCTGGGTGGTCCAGGGAGGCAGAAGAGAGACGGCAGGAGGCAGCCAGCTCCACTTCCTCACCTGACGGAGGAGGGCGCAGCCCCACTCGTGCTGCTCCTGGACATCTCGATGATCTGTCTGCGCCTCGTCTTCCTCCTTGCCCCGCAACCAGAGCCTCTGCCCACTCCCCCAACCTCCGAGCCTCCCTCTGCTCCATGAGGCCCTCCAGCCCCTCCCATTCGTTTGTCTGATAACATTTGGGTGGCAGGTGCCCAGATGCCATTTATAACAGCACTTGGCACCTGGCATTCTGAACTCACTGCCTGCACAGGGTCCCCCCTAGTGGTGCTCCACCCCGACTCCACATCATCAATGCCCTGCCCATTATTATCCAGGGGTCTCCCCCCAGACAACTGTCTCTTCTTGTCCCATTCCTGACCTTGATGAGTGTCACCTAGCTAGATGCCAGAGGCCAGCCTTCCTGGTGTGTGCAGAACCCGTCAGGCCCGAGGGGAGGGCGATCCAAGGAGAAAAGGGCAGGTGAGTCCCTGGCTTCTTGCTGAACTCAGCAGCTTTACCAACTCTGGTCACTGAGCCGTTCACTTCCTACTGGTCCAGGTGGCCACTCCGGCCTGAAGTGGACCCGTGGGATTTGAGAGGGTAGGACAGATCAGGCCCCAGATGTGGCTGCTCCTTTCCCCTCTGGGGACCCTGACCATTCAGGGCACTCTGTGTCATTAGCCCACCTGACAGGTGCCCTCAGAGCCCTGGGAAGTGAGCTGGGCATCTTGGGCTCCATTTCCCGGATGAGGACACCGAGGTCCAAAGAGGGAATAAGTGGGTGAGTGGCATTCAGTCACTTATTTGTGTCCGTAAATGTTTGTTGAGGCAGTGTGCTAGGGGCTGGGGTTGTGAGGTGAGCAAGTCAGACGTGGCCCCTGCCTGGGAGGACCTCTCAGAGGGGTCAGGCTCCTCCTCCGTTGCAGCGGCTCTGGTCTCTGAAGGGATATGCGCTGGCAGGAGCGCGGCTTTGAGAGTCCACCCTCAAAGCTCAGGGCCCAGGTCTGTACCTCGGGCTCTTCTCTTCCCTTGGGGCTCTCCTCTACCCAGGTCACTGCATCCTTGAGGTCACCTGTACCCACTACTCCCTCTGGCGTGTCTGCCAACCCCCACACAGTGCCCCATCTTCAACTTCCCCCTGCGGGTGCTTCTTCAACTGCCCACGTTCACCTTCCTGTTACTCCCCGTTCCCAGGACACGAAAAGGAAAAGCGTGACCCACACCCACTTTTGGATGAGGGCCTGGCCAGCAAAGCTATGCCCTACTTCCTGCTGCCTCGAGCACAGGCATGGAGATGTCCGGTTGACCTAGGGTCCAGAGGGCCTAGGGTTTGGGGGAATGGAGTGGCCCTAGTTTGGAAGCCACCACAGCTTCCCGTCTCCCACCCCTACCTCATCCTCTGTCTCTTCACCGAGGCCAGATTTGTCTTGCAAAGTGGTGTCATTACAAAAGCATCAGCCTCCTCTGGACGCCCGTGCTCACTCCCGCCAGCCCATCCTCACTCCCGCCAGCCCATCCCGGCTCAATTACAGCCGTGGCTGTCTGGGGTAATTAAGTGACATTAGGACGCATCCCCTGCTGTAATGCAGTGTTCAAAGCCCCGGGTTCCTGCTTCCCAGGATCTGTCACGGCTGCACCGAGGCCACGGCTGCCTAATGCACCCGCACTGTGATTGCCGCTAATTATTCCACAGACAGGTCTCATTAGTGGCGGGTTTGGTCTGGAAGGTGGGCAGCCGACCGCCTTCCCTGCCACCCCAGCTCACCGGGTCACACCTGGCCTCCCTCCTCCCTCAGGGCTCAGCTTGCCTTGCTCTCCTGTTGAAGTGCAGTAACAAGAGGGCAAGGGCGGTCCCCAAAGAGGGTTCATCAGGTGGGTCAAAGTCACAGGCTGAGTTATCCAGTCTTCTGGAATTTTCCGAGTGCTTTATTCAACTAGTAGGAAGTTAAGGCTTACCGACTTGCCCAAGGTCGACAACCCTTGTGACACGTGGCACCTTTCCTAACCTTCCAGGCTTGGAGAGGTGGGGGCCAGCTGGAATTATGCACAGCCAGGACCCATCTGGATCAGGAGGGAGGAGCACCCAGGAGCACCCAGGAGCAGGGCTGCCTGAGCATTCTCCAGAGGCCCCCACTTCGGTCTCCAGGCTCTCACGAGTGTTACCTAGAGTGCTCTTCTCCTGTCCTCCGCCTCCCACCTTGCTCCTGGCTGAGCGGGTCTCCCTTCAGGTCTCACTTCTTCCAGCAAGTCTCCTGAGTCTGAGCTTGTGCTCTGGGATGTGCTCCCAAGATACTCTGGACTCCCCACCTCTGCAGTTGTCACCCCACGTTGTCCATGTCGAACACCCCGTGTGACTGAGTCTTTGAGGCGCGAGCACCAGGCTTTCCTCTTCGTGGGCTCTCCTCAGGGGCCAGCACAACACTGAGCTCTGGTGGCCTCTGGTAAGAACCAGTAGAATGAAGATCTGGTGATTGGCGGAGGCTTGACCAGGGCATTGGCCGCTGTGGCAAAAACTGGCAGCGGCCACCCATACCCGCAAGTTTCTCTACGCCTGCCAGCGTCCCTTAGTCTAAGTTGGTCATATAACTCATTCCAGCCAATAGAATTCAAGCATCAGGTCCATGTGTTACTTCTGGAATAAGGTGAATGACTGCTTTCCCACAACCCTCTTTCCCTGATGTGGCCGAGGTGATGCCAGAGGAATCTCGAAGCTGCAAGATGGCGGAGCCAAAGACAAAAGGAACCTGGATCCTTGAGTCACTGCACGGAGGAGAGACATCCCCCAAAGCTACCCGACACGGATCAGATTTCCCACGAGGGAGACATGAACCTTGCCTTGCCAAGCCACTGAGATGTCGGGGCTGTGTATCAGAGCCGCTGGGGGGGATTTCTCTGACTGATATAATGGGGTTGAACTTGATGGGATGCTCACAGGGAATGGCTGTGTTTTTTCTCCGTGCCTTTAAACTTGCTCCTACCCAGTCTCCTTTCCCTGCCTCTTGACATCACCTTGGATAGAGTCCCGAGTTTGGGGCCACTGTTGGTTATAAAGAGAATCAGGACCCACTTTCCATCAAAGCCAGTTCAGTTTCAATCTAAGCTTCAATCTCACACCCAATTCTGAACCTCTGTCTTCTCCCCAGTGCAGGACTGACCCCTGAATGAAGCAGGAGTGGTTTTATTTTTCCTTCTATTTTCTTGCCCTCCTGCTTCTGGATCCTCTAGGGCCGGGAAAAGGGAGATGAAGGAATAGGGTCTGGTCCTCTTGTTCCTGTTGCTGATGTCCTTTGTGCCAGGTTCCCAGGGGCCAGTGTTTGGGCAAAACATTTTGTGGGTCCTTTGGAGGTACCAGGTGGTCCATGATGTAGCACCAGGACATCCCTGATGTGGCTGATGTAGAACACAGCTCAGAGTGACCTCCTGCTTGACTGGCCTTCTCTCTTTCTCCCACTAGCGGTATGTCCCAGCCGGTCGCATCTTTTGGCAACAGCTACCAGGAGTGCAGCCTGCTCACCAGCAGGGGCGCTCTGCAAGGTGGGCGCCTGACGGACCTGGGAGGTAACAGGTCTAATCTGATCGTAACTGTCTGTCCGTTTTTAGAGGCCTCACAGAGGGAAGAAAGAAGCTGGAAAATAAATAGGGCTCACAATTCTATGGCCATAGGTTCCCAACACCCAAGCGGAAGGGACCATTTTTGTCACAGGACTGGATTCTTCTAGCATTTACTAACTTGGAGCTTGGCTAAGTGGAGAGGTTGGGGAGAGAAAGAGTAAGGCAATGGGCTGTGGCTTTTATAGATCAGGGGCTCTTTGGGGCATGTCATGCAAGTCCTCTAGGGAAGAGAATGCACGTGTCCACGCAGGGACAGCACCGTCCATGAAATGTCAGGGCACGCCGCATCCCTGTTTCCTGTGAAATCCCAGTTAATTACTTCATCGTATCGTCCCCCCTGAAGTCTGAATTCTCCAGCCTGGACCTGCTTGGGGACCAGCTCCCACCCCTGCCACCTGCTCAGGTTCCTGTGGCAGATCCCACCTGGAGACCTTGCTCTAGCACAAGGTGACAGTCCCTCGGGGCCTTTGCCTCTGTGGCACTCCTGCCGGCAAGGCCCTTTGCTCTGGGTCCTTCCAGGTCTCGCCGTGTGCAGAGCCCAACCTGCTCTCTCTTCTTGGAAAGCCACCTGTGGTAGGTGGAACTTTAAAGATGTCTCCCCTAGAGTCCTGTCCAAGGCTACTCCGTTGGACGTGAATCCAAGTATGCTGTGGAGCGACTTTGCCAATGGAATTAACGTCCCTAATCAGCCTACCTTGGAATCGGGACGTCACCCTGGATTACCTGGTGGGCCCAGTGTAGTCACACGAGCCGTCATCACAGAGGAGGAAGAGTCGGCCAGAGACGCAGGGTGAGGGAAGGCAGCAGCGAGGTGGGCAGATGGAGGGTCAGGGAGACTGGGAGCACAGGAGGACTTGGCCCTGCGTTGCTGCTTTTGAAGTTGGAGGAAGGAGACCTTGAACTAAAGGCTGCAGATGGCCTGCAGACCCGGAGAGGGGTCAGCGGGAAAACCTAAAGGGACCTAAAATCATATTCCCTCCACTGATCCTGCCATGGCATGGGAATGAACTCTGTCCCCAACATGAATGAGCCTGGAAGCAGATTCAGCCCCACAGCTTGAGGGAGGAACGCAGCAGCCCTGAGAACTCCTTGATTCTGCTTGGTGAATCCCAGAGCAGAGACCCAGCTGAACCATGCTGGGCTGGACTTCGGACTTCCAGGATCCGGAGGTAATAAAGGGGTATGGCTGTACCCAGAGAAATCTGGGATAATCCGCACAGTGACAACAGAAAACAAAGCCTCCTTTCTGGTGGATCAAAGAGGGCCACAAAGTCTCTGAGGTCTTCAGGGGTGGGTATGTTTCCCCTCTGTGAATCCTGCTGGTCCGTGACCTCTGTGACCAAGCAGCAGGGGTTCCAGGCCCATCCTTTAAAGTATGGGCCGCTCCCACCTTGGCCTCTTGTACCAGCAGCTGCCACGCCAGGAAGCCCGAGCTAGCTGCGTGGGAGGCCGTGTGGAGAGAGGCGCCTGTCCGTTCCAGTGCCCAGCCTTTGTGCTGAGTCAGTGAAGGCCACAGTCATCATAGAGCAGAGGAGCCCTCCCCACGTCCCTCGTCCAAGTCACCGACCCACAGTAGAGTAACATGTAACAACAACAAGGTTATGGTTCTTAGGTCATAAAAGAGTTGCAAAAAGAAATGGCTGAACCCCCTCCATATGTGTTCTCTCTCCAGGGGACCCTGTCCTTTCAAGCCGGGGCCACTCACTCATGTGCTGCACACACCCGAGTCCAGCAACGGAAGGAACAGTCTGGCGTGACGTGTCAGTGCTGGCTGGCCTATGTCCCCTGCCCCAAGTGTGCACCTGGAAATGCTGCAGGCTAACTTGGCGTCCCCAAGGTGGCATCTGCAAGCTCCCGTCTGCTACCTGGTGATGGCCCTTTGTGTTTGTGCCGATGGCTCAGGGCACGCTGGAACGTCCCCAGGCTCCTGGTGCTGCCAAAGGGAAGCTGTCCCTTGTGTGACCCAGAGAAAGGTCACTTATGGCTCTGGACATACCAAGGACGGCTCTACCTGCCTCCTTATAAGTGAGGGGTGGGACGTCGTCCCCTCTCTTCTCCTCTGGTGCCTCCCCCCTCACCTTCCCATCAGCCACGCCCCATGTCGCAAGGTGGCCGGTCCCGGGTCTCTCCCAGGAAGCAGCGCGGCTCTTTACTGAACTAAGAAATAGATTAAACCAACCCAATGACAAGCCCCCGTCTTCGTGACCATTGGTGCTTTCTTCTTAGGGGGACTGAGGGCAGAGACCACGCCTTAGATGTCCCTGGGTCCCCAGAGTGAGACTGTGCACTATCGAAGGTCAGTCAGCATCTCTGAAAAGAAACTGTGGGTCCAGACACCAGACCCAGAGGCGCTCACCACCTCCCTGAGTCTCTGTGCCTCTGTCAGCAGGGACCTTGGGTTCACACAGGGTCTTGGAGATGGGGAAGGGACCTGAAATCGTATCCCCTCCACTTTCCCGTCACCCCCTCAGCATCTCTGAAGCAGCTCCTGGGAAACCAAGATCCAGAAAGCACAGTCTGGACTCTAGAATTTTATGATGGGAGAACTGAGGCTCAGAGAGGGTCTGTGGCTTGTCCAGGATCACCCAGCTAATATTGGGACTAGAGAGAACCCCATGGTCTGGCTCCTGGCACTTTCTTCTGCGTCCCACTTGGCCAGGCAGAATCACAGAGCCCAAATGTAGAAAGGGCCGGATGATGCTTCTGGAAGCGGGAATCCTTTCTGGAGGCACTGACAAGTAGAACGGCACCCGCTTGCGCTCTCCTGCGAGGGCTCCTCCCTCCTGCCACGCAGCCCGTCTCAGAGTGAGCCTGATAACGGTGTGACGGTGAGTGCTCTAGAATGTTCTAGCATCACGGAGCCCAGACACCTTCCTGTAATATCACACTTGCCTGCCGTGCTCAGTCCTACCCTCCCTGCAGTGGGGAAGCTGGTTCTCCCTGACCAGACGGCTCCCGTTTCCCTGGCTTCATCCCCAGCCTGGTGGCAGGGCAAGGGGTGGTGGGAGCCGGCTCGGGCCAGGGCCAGGCTGCAGGAAGGAGGTGAGTCTTGTCGCTGTGTCTGGTAGGTGTCCCTCCTCTCTGGGGCAGACTTCCTAATCCTGCCCTCTCGTCACACACCGAGGGTAGCATGATGGCAGTGGGTGGCGTCATGGCAGAGGGGGTGCGCCCCAGGCACCGCCGCTGGCCCTCCTTCTATGCCGGTCACCAGGAGCGCTGCAGGATTCCGGAGGTGGTGGCGCCTGCGAGGGACCGTGAACACCCTTTCCTCCTCTTCCCTGGGCAGAGGGGGAGGCCCTTCTCCAGGGCAGCCTCTCCCGACCGTCGGCAGAGCCCGTCACTTGCCCCACTTGTGCTGGCCTGGACCCAGAGGACCCTACGACTGGATGGGGACCAAAGTCCCTGAATTTCATGGCGCCCCTCCCTCCCCAGGCTCCGCAGCAGAGGCCCCCATCTTGCGTGAGAGCTTCGTGTTTAGAAGAGGCAGCTGGGTCCTCAGGACGAGGGCCCTGTGGGGAGACCCTCGGCAGGACCCAGTTCTTGGGTCAGGTGGACGCACTTCTCCAGGGAGCTGCCACCAGGACGAGCGAGCTTTGGAGAGTAACAGAGAGAATGTCCCCTCCACCAAGCCTCACTCGGCCACCTTGCCACCAGCCTCGCCTGGCCTCAGCCACACTGCGCTCCTGCGGTGCCCAGGACCCTCTGTCCTCTGTCCTGCCTCCTGCCTGTTTGTTTAGGGAACACCTCTGGGGAGCAGAGATCCCCGGCTGGAAGGAGGGACTGAGGGGCTGTGGGTTCCCAGGGCGGAGGCAGCGGGGTTCCCCGCAGCCCCAGCAGCCCCCGCTTTAACCACGTCCTTCTTTCCTGGGGCCGAACTGGTCCTGCTTCTTCTCGTGGTGCTGGAGGTTGAACCAGGGGGTGCTCTACACTGAGCTACATTTTTTATTTTGAGACAGTGTCTCATTAAGTTGCCCAGCAGGCCTAGATCTTACCATCCTCCTGCCTCAGCCTCCCGAGTCACTGGGGTTCTAGGTGAGGCCACCACGCCCTGAGAGCCTAGTCTGGTTGTAACAGGCCCTGAGTAAGGAACAGGGGACCAGACACAGGCCCCCCCAGGCCAGCTATGACCCACCAGTGTAGACCGGGTTCCAACCCTTCTTCCTGAGAAGCCGCTCTCCATAATTCAGCCCAAGCTTAGCTCTTGCCCTGACCAAGCCCAACTCCCCTATTTCACTCATCTTCTCTGGACTCCCCTTCCATGTCAAGACCCAGCCCTTTCTGTCTGACGCAAGGGAACCTAACCCAACTTAAAGAGAAGTGATGGCATCCGTGCAGCCAGGGGGTCAAAATGTCCTTCTGTGCACAAAGGGCTGGCCACCAGCCAGTGGCCACCCAGCTCCTGCGGCCTCCCACGGGGCTCACCCTGCCTCTGAGGGAGTCGGGGCACAGGTGTGGAAAGCCCTTTCACATTCACACGCACAGCACCCGCCCTGGCCTCCTCCTCCAGCCAGGGTGTCAAGGGCCAGAAAGGTCGGAGCAGAGGGTGCGTGAGTTGCCCTCTCAGCCTCCACCCGGCTGAAGGAGACAGAGCCTTCAGGGTTAGGGTCAGGGTTAGGGTCAGGGTTAGGGTCAGGGTTAGGGTTAGGGTCAGGGTTAGGGTTAGGGTCAGGGTTAGGGTCAGGGTCAGAGTCAGGGTCAGGGTTAGGGTCAGGGTCAGGGTCAGGGTCAGGGTTAGGGTCAGGGTTAGGGTCAGGGTCAGGGTCAGGGTCAGGGTTAGGGTCAGGGTTAGGGTTAGGGTTAGAGTCAGGGTTAGGGTCAGGGTTAGGGTTAGGGTTAGGGTTAGAGTCAGGGTTAGGGTCAGGGTCAGGGTCAGGGTCAGGGTTAGGGTTAGGGTCAGGGTTAGGGTCAGGGTTAGGGTCAGGGTTAGAGTCAGGGTTAGGGTTAGGGTTAAGGTTAGAGTCAGGGTTAGGGTTAGAGTCAGGGTTAGGGTCAGGGTTAGGGTTAGGGTTAGGGTTAGAGTCAGGGTTAGGGTCAGGGTCAGGGTCAGGGTCAGGGTTAGGGTTAAGGTTAGAGTCAGGGTTAGGGTTAGAGTCAGGGTTAGGGTCAGGGTTAGGGTTAGGGTTAGGGTTAGAGTCAGGGTTAGGGTCAGGGTCAGGGTCAGGGTCAGGGTTAGGGTTAGGGTCAGGGTTAGGGTCAGGGTTAGGGTCAGGGTTAGAGTCAGGGTTAGGGTTAGGGTTAAGGTTAGAGTCAGGGTTAGGGTTAGAGTCAGGGTTAGGGTTAGAGTCAGGGTTAGGGTTAGGGTCAGGGTTAGGGTCAGGGTGAGGGTTAGGGTTAGGGTCAGGGTCAGGGTTAGGGTTAGGGTCAGGGTCAGGGTCAGGGTTAGGGTTAGGGTTAGAGTCAGGGTTAGGGTTAGGGTCAGGGTTAGGGTCAGGGTGAGGGTTAGGGTTAGGGTCAGGGTCAGGGTTAGGGTTAGGGTCAGGGTCAGGGTCAGGGTTAGGGTTAGGGTTAGGGTCAGGGTCAGGGTCAGGGTTAGAGTCAGGGTCAGGGTTAGGGTCAGGGTTAGGGTTAGGGTTAAGGTTAGAGTCAGGGTTAGGGTTAGGGTCAGGGTTAGGGTTAGGATCAGGGTTAGGGTCAGGGTGAGGGTTAGGGTTAGGGTCAGGGTCAGGGTTAGGGTTAGGGTCAGGGTCAGGGTCAGGGTTAGGGTTAGGGTCAGGGTCAGGGTCAGGGTTAGAGTCAGGGTCAGGGTTAGGGTCAGGGTTAGGGTTAGGGTCAGGGTTAGGGTCAGGGTGAGGATTAGGGTTAGTGTCAGGGTCAGGGTTAGGGTTAGGGTCAGGGTCAGGGTGAGGGTCAGGGTTAGGGTCAGGGTTAGGGTCAGGGTGAGGGTCAGGGTTAGGGTCAGGGTTAGGCTTAGGGTTAGGGTTAGAGTCAGGGTTAGGGTTAGGGTTAGGCAGCTCCACAGCAAGTTAGGGACCCACTGGAGCAGAGCCTTAGGAACAACCACAGAACCCCAGAGAGACCCAGAGGAGGGAGACACAAGTCGAAAAGGACAGACGGGTGGGGTAGAGACAGGTGAGGGGGAGGCACCAGAGAAGAAGCTGGACGGGCCAGGACAGGCAGGGCTGTGGCCGTGACCACAGGAGTTCAGCTGTGGGACCCCGTGTTGCACCGTGGCCTTGGGCAGGTGCCTGGGCTTCTCTGGT
This sequence comes from Ictidomys tridecemlineatus, assembly GCF_052094955.1. Classification (NCBI taxonomy): domain Eukaryota; kingdom Metazoa; phylum Chordata; class Mammalia; order Rodentia; family Sciuridae; genus Ictidomys; species Ictidomys tridecemlineatus. The sequence goes on along the minus strand of NC_135477.1, from coordinate 51,012,095 downwards.
TCTCAGACCTCTCCCGGCTTGGAAGAGGAGGCCCTGCTCCTACCTGGCGACCAGGGATGGTGAGAGACAAGGAGCGCCCCAGGTGGTGCGGGCCTCCATGGCAGGGCCATCTCCAGGGCACCAGGGAAGCCAAAGAGAGGTGGGGAAGGCGGAAGGTGGAGGAGCTTGCTAATGCCCGACTCTGCCTTCCTTTGAAAGGGGCAGACATTATGCTGCTTGCCACCTGCTGCCTCGATTCACATTTATGATCAGGGTGTGTGTGTGAGTGTGTGTGTGTACGTGTGTGCATGTGTGTGTGTGTGTGTGTGTGTGTACGTGTGTGTACGTGTGCCAAAGCAACTGCTAGAGAAAACAGCTGCAGACAAAGGTGACCGCCTTGAGCCAGCTGCACCTTGGGCCCTGGGTGGTGGCGCACAGTAGGTCCACACACGCCTTGCTGAGATTTAATCAGTGCTTGCTGGCGTCGGTGACAGTGAGCCTCCTGGACTTTGGGAGGAGGCCTGTAAAGCCAGGGAACTTGCTAGCCAGGAAGCGATACTGGGATGAGGGTTTTCTGGTCCCCTGAGTCCCCTTGCGTCAGTCTTTTCATGGAATCTGATGGATTGAACTCCGTTTAACTGATGAGGGGACAGAGACTCCCACAAGGGGTTGGGGAAGAGCTGGGACCAGGTCAGAGCCTTCCTGACTCCAATGCCTGTAAGACCCCCTTCTTCCCTTGACGCCTGCCCCGGGCACAGGGACGCCTCGAGTGTCCACTGATGCTGCAGATGGTCGTTGGTATCTTGGGTGAGGGTGGCTGTGGGCCGTCGGCGTTGCCAGGGAAACCACCCCTCCTCACACCTGCTCTGCAGTTCCCTGCTTCCCCAGCACTGGGCCGCTGCTGAGCTGGGCCACTCTGAGCCAGCCCCTGCCCTCTCTGGGCCTTTGTCTTTTCACCTGCAAGCGAGCAGGGTGCCAAAGACAATGACAGATGGAGACAGCTGGCGCCTCGTAAGCACTCCAGAAGTGTTGCTTTATAAAAGCTCCAGGCTCTTCCCTGGCGCAGGGGTGAGACCCCGGGCAGCAACTCGTCCACCACACGGCTCCCAAGGCCCTGAGCCACCTGGGAAAGAGCTCCTATCCTCTGTGCTCCGCCGAGCATACCTGCCGCTTCTGCCTCCTGAACTGCACATCTGAAGGCCTCCCGGAGCCCGAGGGGCATCCTGTCCACCTTCCAATTCATAGTGAGCCCCACCCGCATGGGCAGAGAGGGGATCCTGCAGGGAAGGCCCCCCTCCGCGTCTCACCCAGGGAATATCTGTCTTCCTTTGCTGGGAGGTCCGGATCCTGCCCCCAGGACTCAGTTTCCCCATCTGCAAAACATTGCGGGTTTAACCCTTCCAACCCTCCCTTCCACGTGTCCCTGGGCTCTTCTGGAACCCCGTGGAGCTCGAGGCTGTGCACGCACAGGGGTGCAGCCTGCATTCCCTGGCCCTTCCCTTCCACTGGGGCTGGGCTGAGTTGATCTCACTCTCTACCAGGTGCGACCCACCTCCACTGCCCACACAAAGGGTGGGGCCAGGAGGCCAGGGTTTGAGCTGACCCCCGCCCATGCAGGCTGGCTTGGCTTCTGGACTCTGAGCCTCACTTCCTCATCTGTAAAAGGGGTTCTGCCAGCTCACGGGGATCAGGCCAGGGAATGGGTAAAGCTCATGGGAGAAACAGCAGGTTATTACCAGGTCATTGCGGGAGGTGGGGGCCAGACCTGCCTCACCTGGATTCGGCAGCTGGTCGCCACCCTGCAAGCTCTACGTGTAAAATGGGGAATAATCACGAGTGATCTGGAGGTTGGTGGGGTGGGAAAGTGGGGTGCTCAGTGCGTGGGGACTAGGGCAGGAACTAACCCTGTGCTTCCCTGTGCCAGCCCCAGGCCTCAGTCCCCAAAGTCCCCTTCACCCTCCACCTCCTCTACCCCCTGGCCAACCCTCCCGCCTGCTTGCCTACAGGCAAGACATTATCCATAGGGTAAGCATTTATGGAGTGCCTGCTGGGTACGAGGCCCTGCAGGCAGCAGTCAGGGAGGCCCCTTAGGGGCCCCCCACTGTTAATTGATTAATAACGACATATTGGCCAGGGAGGCCCTGCCCTCTTGGATTGGCCCATCTGGCTCAGACCTGACTGGAGTGGCCCACACTGATGGCCGAGTGAGCACTCGGTGATGGGGACTTGGACACACTGCTCAGGTCCAGCCGCCTCAGCACAGAGGGACTTACCCAACATCACCCATGGAGCTTGAGTCATCTGGCTCCCAGCCCAGGGCCCTTCCTACAGCTGTCCCAGCAGGCACCCTCAACCTCTGGGTCTGCAGCCCCCAGCCCCTGCTAGCCTCTGAAATGACCCCCATCTAGCCTCTGAAAGCGTCCATCAAATACAGGTCCATCCCAGAGCACCCCAGACCCAGTGGACGCACCCCCTTCGGAATCCCCCACTGTCCATTGATTAATAACGACATATTTGAGATGATGGCGTAAATTAATTTTTGAATCGCACCATTAGTGAGTAATTAATTTCTTTGCTCTGGGAAATGAAGATATCCCTGATGAGCACGTTATCTTCATCTATAAAAGAGGAGAAGCGCTGAACAGCCAACTCTATTAATGCAAACATTGATCATCCCCCCACTGCTCCCTCTTTTGTGTGAGGATATTTCCTCCTTTCCAGTCCCCCATTTTTTCCCCCCAGGGAGGGCAGCATCTATTTTCTCAAGGACAGGAAGGGGCCCTTGTTGAGGAGGAAGCTGCTCTTAATACCTTGGGTGGGAATCAGAAGATCGTGTGTGCTTACCACAGCCACATAGTGTCCTTATTGGATGCTGTTAGGGATGCGGTTGCTGTGGAAACCCAGGATCTCAACCTGCCGGGTTTGGATGCCAAACCTGGGACACACATTCTTCTGCCAGTAGCCGGAGGCCCGAGAGTGATGGGAGGAGAGGGCCAAGCTCAGAGGTCATGATGCGGACTCCCCTCCCACCCCTCTGTGGGATGGTGGCCGCTTCCTTTAGAAAGTCCTCCAGGATTAGCGCTTCTCCCTGTTTCGCCCACCGCCCCCGTGGCTGCTCCACTTCCCGGCTGGCCTGACACTAGCCCCCTTACCAACCTTGTCTCCTGTCTAACTTGCCTATGCATGTGACTTGGGCAGTCACTTAGCCTTTCTGTGTCCTGTTTTCCTCATCTCCAATAGGGAGGATCATAGTCCTTTTTTAGGCAGATTATGAGAATTTAACGAGATTATCAATGGAAAGTGCTTGGCAAGGTGTCCGGCCCGGGGGAGGGCTTGTCAATGAGAGAGGGGAGCACTTGGCACGTTGGGGAATGGCAGCAAGGGCTGTGGTCTGCTCTGATTTGGATCTGTGGCCTGCCCGCTCTGTCCCCGGGCATGTCACAATGCCTCTGATCCTTGGTCTATATTTTACATGGGGAGGACACTGTAGGGTGGCTATTCCTCCCAGCTTGCCTGCGGACGGCCCTGCTCAGGCCTGTATTTTCAGCCTACTTACCAACCACTCAGTAGACACTTGTTGGATGCTTGTTACCCCCAAGAGGGCCCGGGTGCTGGGTTCAGGAAAGGTCCCGGGCTCTCTGTCTCTTGCTGCGAGGTTGCTGCACCCCCCGGCTGGGGCGGGCTTGGAGGACCTCATTAGCTCAGATTCCAAGTCCCTGGGGCAACCTCGTGCAGGCCTCTGCTCTGAGGTCAGAGACCAAGGGGCAAAAGGAGACACGGAGGCTGCCTGCCCCCTGCCTAGCTCCCAACACCACTGCTGGTGGGACTCTGGGGCCCCTCTGACCCGGCTCAACCCCAATTAGTGCCCCGGGAGAGAGCCTGGCTGTGGCCTCCAGGCCCCGGCTTCCTGGGGCCTCTGCCCAGCCCGTCCTATTCACAGTCTGGCATCAGGCCTGACCCAGAGGGCCTGGCTGGGCTGAGTCCCTGCTCTCCCCCCAGCTCATTAGTGCTTTGTGGAGCCCAGATGTTCAGATGTGTGCCGGCCCCATGACAGCCCATCACATGGCTGCTTAGGAATGGGCGCCTCTTGGGGCTTCCAAGAAGCCTTTGATGATCAGAGGGCCACATGCCTGTATCTGGGACCTCGGGCTCCCCATCTATAAAATGGGTAAAATAATCCCTACTCAGCTTGTTGTGGGATCTAACTCAGCGTCTGAGAAAGGGCCTCATGAACGCTAGCATGGCGTGTACCCGGCCAGAAACGGGTCCCACAGAGTGAAGCCACGAAGCCGCGTCTGAAACTGGGCTGGTTTCCTTTTCGTCCCTTGGCTTCGGTCAAGTTTCCATGGAAACAGCAGAAGTACCCAATCACACGTGTGGGTAGGGTCCACGACGCTCAGGGCTGAGCAAGCTTCAGAGGTTGTCCTGGTTCTGCTCCTGGCCTGCAGGGGGACGTTGGCCCCGGAGCCTTGGTTTCCCTGGCTGTTGCAAGTCCTGCCGGCCCTGCTCTGCCTGTCCCGCGGCTTCCTGTGAGTGGCTGGGGAGGACGAGCTTGCTCGTTGCTTGGCAGATACAAGTGAGGGGTACAGAGAGGTCCTCCTGGGCTGGAAATCCAGCAAGCTTTGCTCTCCCCTGGCTCCAAGGGCCCTGGCCAATTTCCCCCCACCTTTCTGTGCCTCAGTTTCCTCTTGGGGCAAATGGCATTATGATATCTATCCTATAAGCCACGAGGATTAGCAGCGTCTGGCTCAGAGTCAGGGCTAGGCCAGTGGTTGCTATGGCTGTTAGTCTGTTTTTCACAGTGACAGGATTAAAATATTATCCAAATGAAGGACCTTGTTTGAATTTCTCCTACAGTAGCTGTGCTTTGGGGCCGACTTGGGTTTGGAGCCCTGGTGGGAAGCACAGAACTCCTGGGTCCTAACTAGACCTGACCTTTGTTACCTGGCCCTTAAGTAACATCCCGATTTCCTGCCTCCTTGGCCCCAGCTGAAGGGAAAGGTGTTAAAGGTCAAAGTCGTGAGTCCAGGGAGAGAAGCATGTGGAGGACATTGCAGCTGGCCCTTCCCCATCTTCCCTGGGGAACTGGAAAGTAGACAATGAGCCAGGGGCCACCTACGCACAGTCACTGACTATTTCATTGTCATTGGCGCTCTGAAGGGGGTGGTTCCCCAGGGGTCCTGGGGTCCTGGGAATCCCCCCAGGGGACATGTTCAGCTTTGAGCCCAGAGCTCTGGAGGTTTTCAGCCCCTCTCAACCCCTACCGCTGGGCCCAGGTGGATGGGGGGTGGTGACCTGTGGTTTCAGAGGTGTGAGTGCAGAGACTGGAAGTAACCCAGGCAGTCACAAGGGGATTAAGGCTTGGCGGGGGCTCCTGAGGGCACGGCACTGAAGCCGGATGGGTGGGGACTGGTCAAGAGGGGTCACAGAATCAGAGAATCTCAGCGTCTGCTCCCTGGCCGAGTCACCCTCGCGGAAGCACAGAGCCCTGGAGCTGGGAAGCTGGCACCAGGCTAGCAGGACAAGGCCCAGGGGGAAGCATGGCCCAGACGCCCAGAGCAGCGTGGCATAGAGGCCTGGCTGAGGCTGCGGGGTGCGGAGAGCCCGGGCTCCTGGGGTCGGCCTCCCAGTGCTGCTTAGGAAGGTCTGCGCTGACCGATGAGCGTGGTGGGGTGCACCGGTGCGGCTGAGGTCTCCCCCTGCACTGGGCTCCCTGCAGGTGGCTTGTAGTCCAGTTCAAGGAGAAGGCAGGGCCGAGACACCAGGAGCCGCTGCTGTGGCCAGTCGCTGCCGCTGCCCACCCGTCCCCCCGTGGCCAGGGTCATACCCAGCCTGGAGGAGCGAGTGCTATGCGGCTGGGAGCCCAACTCTGCACCGCCACTTGGGTGAAGGGCCACTTCACCGCCCTTCTGGGGAGGACAAGATCTGCTGTCACCGAGACCTACCAGGGAGAGCCCAGCAGTCAGGACTGAGGCCTGCAGGGGCCTCTGACACCCTCCAGGGACTGGTTTTGGGTGGCTGTCCACCTTGATTGAGAGAGTGAGCCTTTTGCTAGAAATCCGGGGACTTGGAATAGGCACTAAGCCATTCCCAACTCCAAATGGGAGACGAGTGACGAGAGTATTCAGTTGTCACCTTTCTGCGGCATGTACTTGGGGTGGAGGTGGCACATTGTAGGAGCCAAGAGGTGCCGGTCCTCCATAGCCCCAGACGTCCCCTTAGCATGTGTCCTTTCCCGGGGACTCCTGCAGGGAAAGCCTTTGAGGTGCTGAAGGGTGGGCAGAAGGGACGTGAGGAACGTAGGAATGGGGCTCACGGTGGCCCTGTTCCTTCTGCCTAGTTTCTTTTCTGGAAAGTCTTTGTGCAGATTGGAGGGGTGGGGTCCTGCGAGGTTTGGGAGGTCAGCTACTGGTTTACATTCCACCAAGGTGTCCTGCTGGTTCCCAGAGAATAACTCATGATGTTAAGATCTAAAGAATTCTCGCCATTTCTAGGCCAATAGAGACACCATATGAAGGATATGTCTTAGGATGGCGTATGCTGCCCTCTTTTTTAGTTTTATTCTTTTTGATTATAGATGGACACAACATCTCTATTTTATTTATTTTTATGTGGTGCTGAGGATCGAACCCAGGGCCTCACGTGTGATAGGCGAGTGCTCCACCACTGAGCCCCAGCCCCACCCCTGTGGCTCTCCTTTATAGTGGAAGAAATTTGGAATTCACAGCCCAGAGCCCCAGCTCCGACTGGACTCTGAGTAACGGCTGTTTGTATAATCACTGCCATGTCCAGGTAGGACAGAGACTCGGTAAGTCACCTCCTTTCTGTACTCGAGTGTCTTTTGGATCATAATGACAACAAGCCTTTTTTTTTTTTTTTAAATGTGTATCTTTTAAACAAGAAACTGGAGAGAATTCTATCAAAACAACTCCTGGAGACGGACTCTATAGCAACAGAAGGAAAAGGCGACCTTCAGCAAGCCAGGAAGAGGGGTGCAGGAGACGCCTTCTCAAGGCGAGTGCAAACCCTCCCCACCGGATCGAAACAAAGAGCATCTGTAAGGAAGCCCAGGGCCTTGTGAAAGAGAAGACTGTGCCCTTTACAGAGGACAACTGTGCGGCTGACGAGCTGGAGGCAGGCCTCAGGATTCATCCTGAGGCCGACGCATATTGCAACAGGAGGCACGGTCTTCTTGAGGAAAACAGAATCTCACACTTGAACCCAAATCCGAGCCGTGCCAGAGATCACTGAAAACGGCCCAAAGCTGGCTTCCCGCTGTTCTCCAAGGACACTCATCTTCTGCCACAAAGGTCAGCTCTGTGATGTGCCAAGTGAACAAGGCCAAGGCGCTCCATGCTTCTGATGGGAGTGGACGGTGTGACACTTGCAGGCACTTAGAAGGTGAGCTCACGGCCTTGGCTGCAAACTGGATGCTTTAGGTTTCTGTGGGTGCACAGAACCCAAAAAGGACCGGAGGGAGGTCGTCAGAAGAGATCAACAGATTACTGAAGTCTTTGGATTTAGAAGAGGAAGTTGATACTGCTCACGCATTTGACCTGGGTCTTGGAGAGAAGGAGAGAAAGAAAAAATGAACTTCTCCTGAATTGAACTTGAGCTCCAAGACAGAAGGGCAGGGTTTGACTGGACACCTGGATGAGGTGAGTCTGGAAAAACAAAATTAAAAATCCCTGTGTCAGGGAAGCCCAGGGAAGATCAGGGGGGAGTGCAAACTCTGATGGCTTCCGTGCCCTTGAAGGACGCCCTTGAGAAGAGGGAGCTGTGTGCTGGTGAGGAGCACCTAAGGTGGTCTGGAATGTTCTTGGAGACCTGTTGGAGATCCAGGGAGACGTCCTCTCGTTGGATGGACATCAGTCCGATGAGAGCAACATCTGGCCGAGGAGCCGCTGACCAAGCAGCTGCTGGCCTTGGATGCTCAGGACCTGCAGGGAGAAGAGAAGCGTAAGGCTGCCAGGAACAGGCCGTGATGCTCCCCAGAACACCCCAGCCACCTCCCCCTGAAGCTGCAGGAGTGGGGGACAAAGTACCCCCCATCTTGCTTATCTTGTGCTTTACATACTGCTGTGTGTTTATAAGGAGCTTCCAGTCTGTGGAGCCTGAATGTGATTTACACGTGCATATTTCAGTCTCAGGATTTACGATGTAAGCAAATTATATTCAGTATCTCTGCGGCTCCTGATGTTGCAAAACAAATGTCATTATAGCACTTAGACTTTTCCATTTGGCTCATTAAAAAAAAAAAAGGAAGTCCTCCTGCTCTGCTTAGCTGTAGGACCTTGGACACTCAACCGAGTCACTCAGCTTGCCTGTGACTCCGTTTCTTCATCTGCAAAGTGGGGTTCATGCTCAGGATATCCCAGGATGACCGTGACTCTGAGAGGCAGTGATGTGAGTAAGATGCCCAGCATGTGGCCTGCCCAGAGCACCTGCCAAATGGACCACAGTAGCTCTCTCTCATCCTTACAGAAGTCTGGGAGGATTTCAGCAGTCGCTGACAGAACACCTGGATCCATGTTTGCCACAGAAAGGTCAAAATCTGTTGGTTTCAATCCTTTTGGTTTGGAAGACAAACCAGGCTTGGAGCTCAAGGAGACCTGAGTAGGAAGGAGGAAGGGGCGGGTTGTAGGTTCCACGTGGGGAGGACTGGGCTTGTGAGGCTATTTCCTGGCCTGCTCGGGTCTCTTCCCGGGAGCCATGCCCAGATTTGAGGAGCAGAGTGTGATAACAGGAGAGGACCCTAACCAAGAAAGGAGGCCACCACTTCCACCCGTGACAGGACCACTGAGACTTGACTTCCGTCCTTCAACCCACACACAGAGAGCCACACAAATACACGGAACCACGGTTTTCAGGTATTGAACAGTAGGCAGCTTCTGGCTGTGAGTCTCAAGAGAAGGGACACCAATCAGCAGAACCTGTGGTCAGCCTGGCGTGGAGGCGCTACTCAGACAGCATCACAGGGATGAAGTTAGTGGACGCTCCACTGAGGTGATGGGTTATTATTTGAGGAGACTGAGGACGATGGAACTTGTGGACAGAGAGCTGGAGGAGAGAGGCAGCGTGTGAGCAGAGAACTCACGCTGTGAAAGTCCCACGGGAACCCCAGACCTGTTTCTGAATCCCGAGATGTGCAGGGAAAGCAAGAAGGGCCCGCGAGCGACGAGCTGGGCAGCCCCCAGAGGTTCCTCAGGTATGGAAGGGATCAAGTGCTGGTCAGTCAGACTGGAGGGTCCTCGGGAGGGCCGTGCATCGGGAAGAGGCCTAAGCAAGCTCAGAGCGAGCGGAACTCTGAACCGCCTTAACCAAACTGTAGAACAAGCCTGAAAGGATCCAACTACGCTGTGAGCAGCCTAACTGCACAATAAAATCTAGTTTAATGGTTTCTTAAGGCCACAAGATGGAGCCTTCCACACACGGCCACAGTTTGGACAAGTGTCCCCCAAGGCCCATCTGTGAAAGTTTGGTTGAAGGCTGTGGTGCTGCTGGGTGGGGGGACCTTGAAGAAGTAGAGCCTCGTAGGAAGAAGCCAGGTGAATGGAGAGTGTGATCTTGAAGGGCATATTGGGAACCGAGAGCCCCTTCTTCTCTCTTTCTAGCTTCCATGAAACTAGGAACTTCCTCCATCACGTGCTCCCGCCATGCTGTGGTGCCTGGCCACAGGCCCAAAGTCAACAGGGCCAAGTGACCGTGGAGGGAAACCTCTGAAACCACAAGCCCAAACAAACCTTTCCTCCTTATAAGTTGATTCAGCTCAGGTATTTTGTTATCATGACAGAAAGTTGACGAACACAAATATGAAACTTACAATGTCCAGCATTCAACAAAAAAATTGCTTGACGTGGATATGGAAATATTCCCAACTCATTCCACGGTATCATCCTTATACTAAAAGAGATAAATGAATTTGAGTAAGAAAACTTTAGACCAATTCCCTATTGAACACAAATGTAAGAATTCTTAACATAATTTTTATCAAGTTGAATTACAAAAATGTGTTAAACAGTTACTACTACATCATGACAGATGAAATTAGTTCAACACTTAAAAATCAGTCAATTTAATTCAACATACCAAGAGGCAAAACTTGAAAAAAACAACCACAACAACAAAACAGCCATTTCAAAAGATACAGAAAAGATCTTTGACAAAACTTAGCACATTCCTGGGAGATGATCTTAGCAAACCAGGAATAGAAAAGAACTTCCTCCATCTGACAAGGTGTTGTTATAATAATTAATGATGACAGGCTTAATGCTATCCCTGTAAGATCAGCACAACCAAGAATATCCACTCACACGATTTCTAGTTGATATTGCATTTGAAGATGTGGCCAGTTCAACAAGACAAGAAAATGAAATAATGGTACCAGGAGAGGAAAGAAGATACATAAAACTGTCTCTATTTGTGGATAGAATAATTGTCTACACATAAAATCCCAACAGTGTACCAAAAAGCTTTCAGAAGTTACATATGAATTTAGCAAAGTTGCAGGATAAAATATCAATACTCAAAATTCAATTATATTTCTATGTACTTCTGATGAATGAGTGAAAATTCTAATTAAAAAACAATCCATGCACAACAATATAAAAACACATGAAATACTTATAGATTGATCTATCAAAATATATGCAAAATTTCTGTGCTGATATCTATAAAGTGAATGAAAGAAATCAAAGCAGACCTAAATAAATGGAGAGATATAATATGTACATAGATCAGAGGACTCAATGTTAAGAGACTAATTCTCCCTATATGATCTATAGCTTTAATGCAGTCCTAATAAAAATTCCAGTATACTTTCTTGCAAATATTGACAAGTGGGTTCTCAAATATATACGCAAATCCAAAGAAATTAGAACCGCCAGAATGATTCTGAAAACAGAACAAAGTTGGATAATTCACACTACTATTTTCAAGACTTGTCAAAAGCTACCATAACCAAGACATATAGCTAAATTAAACAGAATAGTGAGATTAAATAGAATAGTGAGATCAGAAATAGATCTGCATATACGTGGCCAATTAATTTTTGACAAAGGTGCCAGGGAATTGAGGGAGGAAAGGTAATCTTTTCAACAAATTTGCTGGAACAATTGGTTACGCATCAGCAAGAAAGTGAATTTTGACTCCTTTTTTTGTTACTGGAGATTTAACCCAGGGGCACTTTACCACTGAGCCACATCTCCAGCCTTTTTTATTTTTTATTTGGAGGCAGGGCCTTGTTAAATTGCTGAGGCTGGAATTATAGGGCTATGCCACTGCACCTGGAGAACTTCAGCTCCTATCTCACACCATACATGTACTAATTTTTTCCAAATGCATCATTGACTTAAGTGTAATATGTAAAACTATTAAAAAACAAGAGAAAATATTTGTGACCTTAGGTTAAGCAACCACTTGTTAGACTGAGCATTTTAAAAAAAAACAGTAAAAAAAGTTGGATAAATTGTAATGCATGAAAAATTCAAACTTTTGGTCTTGCAAAGACTAGTAAGAAAGTGAAAAGAGAGCAATAGATTTGGAGAAAGCAATTGTAAATGATCAAAGAACTCAAAAATAGAACATACAAAGAAACTTAGCAAATGAATAATAAGAAAGCAAACAGCCCAGTTTTAAAAAAAATATTTGAACGTGTACTAGGGAAGAGACACAGATGTCAAATATATAGGTAAAAGATGTTCAACATCATTTGTTACTGGGGGAATACAAATTAAACTACAACGAAATGCCAATATACACTTATTAAAATGACTAACATTGAAACAACAACAAATGCTGGGAGGGTCACAGGGACTCTCTGACGGTGCTGATGAGGCCGGGAAAGAGTGCAAATATTTTAGAAAGCAGTAAGACAGTTTTCATAATCCTATTTCTAGATATTTTCCCAGGAGGTAAAATGCAAAAACAAAACAGAACAAGTTCCTAAAAATATGCATGTGAGTTTTTTTTTAAATATGTTGTTAGCTGTCAATGGACCTTTATTTTATTTATTTATATGCGGTGCCGAGAATCGAACCCAGTGCCTCACACATGCCAGGCAGGCGCTCCACCACTGAGCCACACCCCAGCCCCGCATGTGAGTTTTTATATGGATTTTATTCCTAGTTACTGAAACCGGAAACAACAGGAGAATAGGTGGCCAGCATTCATGGAGTGCTACTCAGCTGTGTGAAGGAGCTGTGGCTACGCAGAACAACGTGGGGGAACCTAAAATGTGGAGTGCCATTTCTAGGAATCTCCACAATAGGCCGGTTTTAGTCCTGTGACTAAAAGATCAGGCCAGAACCATCTTAAGGAGGAAAAGTTTATTTGGAGGCTCGCGGTTTCAGAGGTCTCAGTCCCTAGGCAGCCGGCTGCATTCCTCGGGGCTGGAGGTGAGGCAGGACATCATGGCAGAAGAGTGTGGTGAAGAGAAGCAGCTCACATGGTGATCAGAGAGCAGAGAGAGACTCCACTCTCCAGAGACAAATGTAGACCCCAAAGCCACGCCCCAGTGCCCACCTCCCCCAGCCACACCCCCTGCCTTCAATGACCCCTCAGTCAATCCCGATCAGGGTTGATTCACTGACCGGGTTAAGACTCTCACCACCCAGACATTCCTCCTCTGAACCTTCTTGCATTGTCTCACCTGTGAGCTTTTGGGGGACACCTCGCCTCCGAACCTTAGCAGGCAGGAGCAAATCTATGGTGACAGAAAGCAGATCCGTGGTCACACACGGCCAAGGTTGGAGGACTGCCAGGGGGCACAAGGAACTTTGGAGGTCAAGGGAAATGTTGGTGATCTTGACCTTGACTCAACCCCGGAGCTGTCCACTTAAAATGGACGTCCTCGACTGGACAAAGATGACCCTTCAATAAAATCAATGAATGTCAAAGGAGAGGTAAGGGCCAGACCGGAATGGTCGTCAGGGGCCAGGTATGCACAGGGCACTTTCAAAACCATCCTCCTAGACGCGGTTGGTCTCTTTCTGTTGCTGAGAAAACGGACACATCCAGTCGGTGTGACCTGCCCGAAGGCGCAGAGCTGGGAATGGCATTGCTGGAGTTCGACCTCAGCCTTCCACCCCGGAGCCTGTCTGTCACCAGGCACCCAGACGCCTCCTCCTGGGGGTGGAGAGGCAGTGGGGAGGGGGAAGGTGTGTGTCCACTTTCCCCCACCATGGCCCGGCCATGACACCAGCTAGGTGACACGGGGAGAGGAGGGGACACCAGGAGGTGCAGCGCCCATTGACCTCTGGGAATCTGGGTCACGTGTTGTCACTCTGTGACTCGGTTTCCCCACCTTTCAGAAGGCCTTCTCCGCCCTCGGCCATTTGCCGGGTTATCTGCCCATGGGGGCCCAGACGGCCCCCGCCACCTGCCTAGAGGGAACCATTTCGAGGGACGCTGGTTTGTGTGTTGGCAGAGGTGGAATTTGTCCCGGAACCTCCTCAGCTTGGGACACTTTTGCCCCCAGGGCCTTCTCACACAGCCTCTGGACAGCGGAGGAGGGCAGCACTGGACCCTGTAACACACTGAGAATCTCAGAAGTCAGATGATTTGCCCGATATCACACCGGGCACCCAGTCCAGCTCTTCAAGACCCCCCGGCTGAGGCCCTGCTGCCCCCCGGGGCATTTCTGTCCCCATAAAGGAAGCTGCCACCTGCCCTTAGCCCAGTGCAGTCTGATTTCAACTCTGTGCAGTTGGGATCACGCCGGATCTCCCCTCCAGTACTCACGTTTCCTTTACTGATTGGTGAATTATACGTAAAAGTGGGATTCATTTGCCCAATCATACAGGAGCATACCCACGTGATCAGGCTCCTTCCCCAGGACCTCCTTGCCCTCTTCTCCTCCCTCCCACTCATCTGCTTGCTCTGCTCTAGTAATTTTCCCTATTATTATTATTATCAATTAGTGCATTATCATAGTGGGATTGGCTATGGCCTATTCGTACATGGACATAGCATAATTTGGTAGATTTTGTCCCCCACCATTTCCCAAGGCCCTCCCCTGCTCCCTCCCTCTTCGTCTTATACCTGTATTTTAGTCGTCTATTTTTATGTGGTGCTAAGGATTGAAGCCAGTGCCTCCTTCATGCTAAGGAAGCCACTGAGCTGTAACCCCAGTCCTGCCCTGCCCTGATCCCCTTCCTCTGCTCTATTATTCTCTCTTCTGTTTTCATAAGAACTCATTCTCTTTTGCCCAACACGGTGTGTGTGAGATTTGTGTGTGACAGGGTAGCAGTAGTTTGCTTGTTTTCAGTGCTGCATACTATTTCACACTTTACCCACTCAGGCCATCCACATGGGACATGTTTCTAGCTTTTAGCTACATAAATAGCAGTGCTCAGAATATTCTAGTACCTGTATTTTGGAGATTGTTTGTATGCATTTCTGTCAGATGTACACCTAGGAGTGGCATTGCTGGGTTTGGGCCATTCTGATACAACACTTCAATCCCTTTGGCGTTGGTTCCTTTTGGCAAGTTCTTTGATGACACCATTGGATACAATTTCTTCTCTGTCAAGGAGCTGCTAGCCTGGTGACATGTTGCCCAACTGCCAGGTCTCACAGGCAGCTCACTAATTTCCACCTAGAAGTGGGGGTGGAACTGTGGAGCCGTGGCCCGGCAGGGGGGTGGGGGTGGAGTGTCCACAGCAAGGTCTGTGGGGGTCTGTCATGCCAGTGCGGGCCTGAGGCCTGTGGAGCTAGGGCCAACACCAGCCAGGGCACACAGGCTTGTCACCATGTGGTGGCCTGGCCTGGCCCTGCAGACGCCTGCTTCACACAGTGCTGCAACGTGGGGTCCCTGATCATTCCCAGTCCCCTACCTGGACCCCCGTTTCCTGAGGGAAATGGAAGTGGGGTCCACCTGAGTGGGGTCGCTCTGGTGCTTTCCCAAACCCTGATTACGTACATGTGGACGGCCAGCGCTGCCCCGAGAGCCTCAGAACCCCTGGACCAGCACACTCGCGCGGCAAGCCTGTCGGGCCCCTCTCACCTGCGAGAGTCCTGTCCTGGGCACACGCAATAGCCCCCACTCCCACGCCCACCCACCCTCATCCGTGGGTTTCATTCTTTGAGTTCATAAGACAAGAACCCAGAAAGAAGGTGGTGGGGGGCTACTGGGGCCTGCTGCGCCACTGACAGATGGCCCGCCAGTAAGAGCTGTGACCCCTTCCTTGGCCGGCAGGTGCAGATCCCGCCTGCTGACAGCAGAGAACCTCAGTCCACGGGTGTGTGTGTGTGTGTGTGTGTGTGTGGCACACACATCCAGGGAGGCCCAGGCTGACGGGGGGAGCCAGCAGAGGGACCATCAGCAGCCCTGGCCTTGGTTCACAGGGATGGCCTGTCTGGGAGCCGTGACATTTCAGGGGCTTGGGGACACCTGGGGGCGTGGAGGTGGAGCCTGCCAGGCAGGGCAGGAGGCCCCGGTGCTGAGGCAGGTGGGTGGAGCTGTTTGGAGAAGAGCCAGGGTCCCCTCTGCTGCAGGCTGACGTGGCGGCAGCGGCTGGGATTAGGGTCTGGTCTCTGGTCACAAAGACCTTGAACGTAGGCCCAGGAGTTCCGACTTGGGCCCCTGGGAAGACCTGGGGTTCCAGCACGGCCAGCCTGTGGAGGAGGGTTGGGGGGGGTGGATGTCTGGGGGGGGCGTGGATCCAGAGAGGGGAACCAACAGATGAGCTCAGGAACGGAGGGAGTGGGTGACATAACTGGGAACGGCGGTCCCCGAGGCTGGGACCTGGCAGGAAGGCCACGGTGGGGAGAAGCCTGCCCCGCCTGAGGACGGACTCCACTGCCCGAATCTTGCCCTTTGGAGTCCCTCTTGCTTCAGGGGGACATGCACATCTATGGGGCTGACTCCCCAGGAGGCTGGAGCCTGGGAAGAGGGGCCACCCATAGCCGCCCCCCTCCACCTGAGATAGCAGCTTCTGGGCAGGCAGAGGAGGGACGTGGGGCAGGGCCAGCTTCCCATTGGGTCCCATCCCACACTCAATTGGGAATTCCTTTGAGGGTGCCCCTTCCCTGGGGGCGTGAGGTCTCCAGACCCCTGAGAGGCAGGTGAAGGGAGGCAGAATCCCTCAATAAGAGTCTGAGGAATCGGCTAGGAGTCGGGAGCTGGGTCTCAGCTCTCTCCCTTCCCACCGTATCCTGGGCCTCCCGACGGCGAAGGAGAAGCAGGTAGGAAACACAGAGATGATCGATGGCAAAAGAGAAGCAGGCAGGAAACAGCAGAGATGAGCACCCGCCCAGGGGCTGGGAAGGACGTGCCGCTCCATCGGCTTCTCCACCTTGGGGCCCAAGGTCACAGCAGCGTCACCTTGGTCTCCAAGAGCACGAGGCTGCAGGTGCTGATTCTCCTGGGTGGGGTGCAGCACCCTGTTGCTAGAGGGAGATTGGGGGATTGTATTTGGAGTCTGCAGTCTGGACCCAAGTCCCGGCTCCTCCTCTTGCTGGCTGGGTGACTCTGGGTGAGTCCCACCCTCCCTGGGCCTCAGGACTCCTTCTGTTGATACAGGGTATGGGAGGGTGTGTCACCAACTAGTCCTGGGCCTGGCTCCTGCAGGGCTTCCCCGGAACCCCCCCTCCCATGGGCGGGCAGCGGGTGATTAAAGGATGATGGATGGGAAGGGTCTCGAGGAGCCCGGAGCGACAGACAAGTGTGAGGGGAAATGAGCAGTCACCCTCTATTGAGCACGTGATGCAGCAGACGCGGGATTCATGGCCCGCGTCGTTATTAATGACATTAATAATGACGCTGGCAGCGGCGAGCGCCGTGTGGACCCCGCTTTTGTTTTCGTTGGAACCTGGCTCCCTGCGTGATCCTCACGTTGTTTTGTGAGCAAAAGCATTTTGCAGCCCGATGGACCAACGGGCAGACCCAGCCAGCCGGGGCCGGTGGCCAGTGGGCCGAGGTCAGAGAAGGAGCCGGAGAGTGGGGGTCCCGCCTGCCAGTTCCCAGTCTGGCCTGTGAGCCCTGGAACCGACGGGTGCTGTCACCCGCTCCTGGGATGCGGGTCTTTTCCAAGCCCACCAGCATCTGGGCTTAACCTCAGGGGTCCTGGTCTGGGCGGCTGGGGGACTTGGGTGGAGCCGGCTTCCTCCCCCGCTAGCGGGTGGTGATCTGGGAAGTGGCCCCCTCCAGCCTCCAGCCCCTCTGCAGTGGGGTGCCTGCCCCTTCCAGTGTGGCGGCCAGGGTCAAGGACTTGGGTGGAAGTGTCGCTCCAGGTGTGGTATATGGTCCCCAGATGTCCTCTTTGGGGTCAGAACTCGGCAGATGTGGGTAGAAAATCGACTTTTTTAACTTGGGCCAGGCTAGAAAGTCACCTGTCTTCCCTGTGCCAGTTTTCCAAAAGCCACCTCTGCCCGTGCCAACAGAAACAGCGAGCATTGTGACGTGCGTGTTGCTGCCTTGCATTGTCCATGACGGGTCACTGACAGGTAGCAGCCTGCCAGGCCACCATACTGGGGGGCCCAGCCTGTCCCCACCTCCTACCCCTGCCACAAGCTGATGAATAAACTGAGGGCGGACCCCCTTCACGGCAGCCTCCCGTCCCCAGCCCACATGCCAGGCTGCTCCCAGGAAGCAGGAGGGGCCCCTTCACTGGGCACCCAGCAGCGGGCACCTGTGCTGCCCACCTGAGTGAGCAGGCATCCCAGGAGCAAATCCTGCCTTCCTCTCCCCATCCATTTCCTCCCACCCCTTCTCTGCTCGGGGCACCTCTGGACGGGGCACCGTCCCTGTCACAGTGCTCCAGGCCACCTCTCATCCTGGGAGCGACCTGCCTGTGTGGCCCTCCCGGCCTCTCCAGGTCTCTGCCCCTTGCAGCCTTGTACCAGCTGCCCTGGCCGTGGAGGTCCCCAAGGGTTCCAGCCTCTTCCCTGTCACGGGCCTCTCATGCGCTGTTCCCTCTGCCTGGGACTCCCCCTCATCCTCCCGCCCACTTCATCCCTCCACCCCTGAGCCATTTGCACGAATTCACACATTTCACTTTTTCTGGGAAACTTCCTGACACCCCCCTTCCCGCCCCGTCACCCAGTGTTTCCCACGTCATGATTTCCCCGCCCTGTGCTTCTCTAGCCTCCACCCAAGCTCAGCACGGCAGGGGGTGCTGGGATCCCCGACCCCCTCTCCCCTCTGTGCCTCTTCCCAACCCCTGTGTGTCTCTCAAGGTCCCGGCACCACCTCCTCCAGGAAACCCCCCGGGCTGTCTCTCTCCACTGAGCTGCCACAGCCCAAGCACCCGGGGGCTCCTGAGCGGGTTGGGGATAACCTTGGCTAACTCCTCACTTGATACACAAATTTACAGAGGGCCAGAGAGGGAGGTGACTGACTAGACAAAGCCACACAACTGATGACCTGCTGACTGGGGAATATGGTCCAATTAAAAAAAAATTGGGTTTTAAGTTTTTTGAGAATTATCATCGTTAAGGACAAGAGAAAGAAAATGAACAACCTCGGGAAACATGGTCATAGACATCAAAATCTGTTTTTAAAAGAAGGCATCCTTTCAACCCCCAGGATGCAATTTGAAATGGGTGCGACGATTTATGTCCAAGGATGCTGATCATACCCTTGTTTATGGGAGCGAAACCCTGGAAATAGCTTAAAGGTCTGACACAGAGATTGGTTAAATAAATTATGGGGCATCCATGTGATGGAATACCATACAGCCATTAAAAATGATGGCCTAGTAAAAGAATATTTAACGACATGAGGAAATGTTCACAAGATATTAAAAAAAAAAGCAGGTTGCAAAACAGCTTGTTCTGCATGCCTCCGACTTAGCTAGAACAATTATTTAAAAAAAGAAAGCCCAAGGCCTCCAAGGTTATTTATGATATTGTTTCATTGCCTCCAAGACATCAGCCTCATTAATTCCTGTTTCCTGTGGCTTAGCGGAGAGCATGGGAATTTAGTGTCTGAAGGCCTGACTCTGTGTCTAGTCTGTGTCACTTATTAACGAGGGGACCTTGGAGTTCTGGGCCTCAGTTTCCCTCATCTGTAAGATGGGACAAGAGTCCTTTGTTGGAATGATGTTGCTGGATGTCAAATGTTGAGCAAATGAAGCTCTGAGACTGTGTGTGTGCGTGTGCGTGTGCGTGTGCATGTGAGTGTGAAAGGTCTTGCTCGAGCACACAGTGCTATCCTCACAGTGAAAACAATGGGGGTTTATTCCCTGGTTCAGTTGAGGACTCTGAGGCCCCGGGAGGTGTGACGCTCCTCGCTGTCACTCTGCAGGCAGAGTGGGGGCTGTGCCTTACACACCACTGTGCACAGTGGGTGGCTCTGTCCACTGTGACCTCAGGCCTGTCCTTCGACCCCTGTGGGACACCTCTGCCTGCCCGGGGCTGGGCTTGGCAACCCCTCACAGGGGGACAGATGCGCCTGTGGGTGAGGCCGAGGGCCGTGGTGTGGCCTAGAGTGTCCCCGGCGTCCCCACTTCTCCAGCCCCTGTCCCTCGCAGAGGGCCTCCCAAAAGTGACTCTGAAGCCAGGGCCCAGCCAGGTCGCTGCGTCCTTCAGCACCCGGCCTCGACCTCAGAGTCCTCCTCTGACTGCCTCCTGGGGTGGGGGGTGTTGGGCTGCAGGCAGTCCGGGGGCCAGCCTGGGGCAGGGCCTGCCCTGTCCTGTGGCCTGCCGTGCAGCATGTCCATCTGTGCTCTCCCTGAGCTTTGCTCTGTTCGGCCAGGACAGCGTCCTCCATTCTCCCATCGCAGGGCCGGGGACAGTTTACCTCCCTGAGTCGGGTGACATCTCCGTCGTCACAGAATAGGACAGACCAGGCCTGGCTCTCCCCTTTGGCCCTCCCACCAGTCCCTGCAGCAGAGGGAGAGACCTGGGGCAACCGAGTGGGGGGGGGGTTTGGGGGACACTCGGGGCAGTCCCGGTGACTCATATTTCCTGATCCGTATTTTCCTTCTGACACATTCTGTGTGATTCAGGTGGAGCGAGGGTCTTCTTTCCCTCCTTCTTTCTCTCAGTCGCACGGGAAGAAAATATTAAAGGGGGCCTGGTGTGGTGAAGAGATCCGGGAGAGATGTCGGGTCCCTCCCAGGGCTGGAGATGTCCCCAGGGGGCGCCAGAGCTGCCCCCCACCCAAGCCAGGAAGCTGGGACAGGGCCCACCCTGCCTGCTCCTCTCAGTGCAGGCTCCTGTGACTTACCCACAGGGGACAGCTTGGCTGGGCCTGCCCTCTTCCCCGTCCCGCTCTGCTTCCTGCTGTGAGAATTTCTGGGGAAGTGCTCCCTGGTAAATCCTATGCCCCCATCCCTGCCTGGGCTCTGCTTCCAGGGCCTGACAGGAGAAAGGAGGGACCCTGATGTGCCTCTTCTAAATATAACAACGGCACGACTCATGGAGTCCCACGCGGAAATAGCACAGTTTCCAACCAGATTATTTTTAGAGAGAAAATAACCCGAGCAGACCAGAAAGCCACTATAGACTGGTTGAAAGTGAGGGCTGGCCACGCCTCGGACATTCTGGGCAGAGCTGCCCCGGGAAGGACATGAGGTCTGAAGGTGCCGGTGACACCCAGGAAGAGGACGCCCACCAAACTGGGTGTGTTCCAGGTGGGCCCTGCTGGAGTCTGGGGACGCCTGCCCTCAGCCAGCCTCAGTGACCAGGGCTCCTGCCCAGATGGCGCTCCGGGGCCACACAGGGAGCGCTTGGGTGGAGATGCTCAGGCAGCACCAGGTGGAATCCTCCTGCCTCAGTCTCTTTATGTCACCTTTCCAAACTCAACCTCCTCCAGGAAGTCCACGGGGAGTGCTCCATCCTCTGAACCTCTCCAGCCCTGACGGTCAGCAGATATCTGAGTTACTGTCACCCCTCAGGTCAGAGTGTAGACGTCACTCCAGGTCGGTCCTCGTCCTGTGACCACGCATTCCACATCTGCTATTCCGCACGTTGGGCCTCTGTGCTGCATTCCAGCACCCAGGACAGAGCCCGACACAGAAGCTGCGTAGTCAATGCTGTGCAATGACCACAATGGAGGTACCTTGGAAATGGCCGCACCGAGCCCAAGGGTGGACGCGGTACCCAGGCAGGCCCCGTGTTCCTCGCATGCGCCAGACCACCGGCATGCAGGGAAGAGGCCGCAAAGTGAGCCGTCTCCAGCACACGGGGATCTCAGGGCACAAGGAGCAGAGACTCGCTTAGCCTGCTTCAAGGGACAAGGCAGGTTGGAGGGTATCTGTGGCCCTGAGGGCAGCCGGGGGCCACGGGAACTGCTGTCAGTCATTGTGGTCACTACTGTGCACAGGCACTGACCGGGCACTTCACACCTGCTGCCCACAGCTGCAGAGGGCTCAGCGGGAAGTTCTCTAATGCTCCACATCCCCTGCCCATCCTGGTGGCCCTGACCTGTCCTTATTGTGTCCAGCCTTAAGGAAAGGGCAATTCCAGGAACTCAGAGCCAGATGCTAAGCAGGACACATCTTTCCCCTGGTGACAGGGGTCCACCTGGTGACGGTTGGGAGGTGAGCTGAGACTTGAACTGACCCACCCGACATCCCCCAGGGACTTTGGATCCCTGGGGGGTGAAGGGGGACAGACGGGTGGGTGGAGATGGTGTCATGGCAGCCTGGCTGAGACCCCCATGGTTTGGGGCTCCTGCAGGAAATGGGGCGGTAGGGGGACCACTTAGTGAGGACAGCTTCTCAGTGCAAGAGTGGGGCCAAGGAACACGAGGTGCTGCGGTCACTGAGGCTGTCTACAGGAGGGACTGTCACCACCCCGCCTGAGGGGCAGAGGGTGGGAGAGGCTGTATAGCAGGAGAGGGATCCGTAGGGGAGCCACCCAGGGGGGCTGTGGCCATGGGAGGGGAGCCCAGGCAAGAGACGCGTGCCCACCAGTGTGTCCTCGATGGGAGTGGGCACTTCCCGCCCGAGGTCATGGCTGGTTTGCGTTTCTGTTCCTGATAGTCCTTGGGAATCTGTTCCGGAGCCTGGGACAGATCCTTTAAGTTCTTTCTGGAGACCCTTTAAGTTCCCCTGGAGTTTTCTAGGAGATTCTATGTGTTTGGTTTCTGTGGTTCACAGCCACAAACTCTAAAGGCACCGTGTTCTTACCCTCCCCTGCAGCAAGGAGGCAGACCAAGGCTCCAGAAAGTTTTGGCCTCCCGGAGGCCACATAGATGGGTGGTGGCCTGGCAAGTCAGGTCGGGTGTGAGGCTGCTCTGGGAGCGCTTGAGGCTCTTGGCCACTCTGAACCTTGGTGGAGTCCAGAGTTGCTCTCCTGGCCAAGGTTTAGGTGGCTGGAGGCGTCCCGGGCAGCAGAGGGCTGTATTCTGTCCACCTTCAGCGTGAGGGTGTGGGTGACGCCGTGGCTGCTCCTGCCCCGAGTCTGTCCGGTGTTGGTGTCTGGCTGACCTTTTCTTCCTGTTGCTGAATGACTGTGGGATCACTGAGCTCCAGCAGCAGGGGGTGGGGCAGGGGTGGGTGGGGGGAAGAGTCCTGAAAAATGAAACATGGCCTCCCCTGCTCCTGGGCCAGGACAGAGCAGGACTCAGGTGAGGACGTGGACAGGCCACCACGGTCTTGGGTGGCCTGGAGCTGAAGCCAGCTGTGAGCTGGAGGCAGAAGCTTGTGGAAGTGGAGGGAGGTGGGGCAGGACCAGCGACTCCGGAGGGCCCCCGCCAGTCCTGCTGGAGAGCAAGCCCGAGGCTCAGAGGGCAAGCCGCTCCTCCCCACCTGCTCTCCTCACTCTGAGCCCAAGGCTGCGAGCTGCGACCCCCCAACCTCAGCCTCCCAGCCCCCATGACCGTCCCCAACACTCCCCATCCATCACTTGGTAAAATCCCTGACTTCCCTGCATAAGAACGGGCACTTTGTTGGGAATTACCTAAGTTCTAATCCAATTACACAGTAATTATATTGGGATGGCTTGGTAACTAGGGCATTAATTAACTTTGATAGCGGCTATAAATTACCAGGGATGGTGTAGACGGGGTGGAGCCTGGGGGTCAGGGAGGTGGGGCTGGGAAGTCACCAGTCCTGGAGTCAGGGGGTCCCGGGGAGCGAGGGGGTGTCTCCAGCACACTCCACTGACCCCCATAGCAGAGTCTCCCGGCGGGGTGGGCCCTCCAGGGTCAACAGCCTGAACTTGACCTCTGTACCTGGGCTTGAAACCTTACCTGAAGGGTCAGAAGACTCTGGTATAAAAAGCCGCTGCCCCTCACGCCAGCACCCCGGGGCCCAGGAGGGAGCACGGCGGAGGGGCGCGACTTCCCTGAACGCCAGCCTTCACACTGGGAAAGGCAGGATCCGTCTGCTCATAGGGTTTGACACTGGGGCATAAATGGAAAGTGGCCGTCAGCTCCTCACCCAGCACTGGCCAGGACAGAGGGTACACAGGTGTCACTGCATATTTTCTAACGGTCCCACCAAGGAGGTCAAAAGGAACAGTGGAAATGAATCTTTGTAATATATCTGATTTTACCCAATACATCCAAGTTGTTAGTTCAAAATGTAACCAATATTAGGGCTGCGGATGTGGCTCAAGCAGTAACGCGCTCACCTGGCATGCACCGGGCGCTGGGTTCGATCCTCAGCACCACATAAAAATAAAGATGTTGTGTCCACCGAACACTGAAAAAATAAATATTAAAAAATTCTCTCCTCTCTAAAAAAATGTAACCAATATAAAAAGGTGTTAGGGAGAGTTCATATTCTTTTTTTATAGGAAGCCCTTGGCATTTGCTGAGTATTTGACATTTACTAAGCACATCTCCATCAAGGGCTCACAGCCTCACAGGGCTGTGAGCTACTTCACTAGACCCTGCAGATGCAGGAGTGCGGGGTGCACGTTGGTACTCACCCCACCCTGGTCCCCTTCCATCATTGCTAAAGCCTTTAAAGTCTGTGCTCCTATTGTCCCTCCTCTGGACAATTTTTCACATGGGGTGTCAGGAGGAGGGCGTCACCCAAGCCTCCAATTGCCCACGCAAGGTTATGCCAGGAGCCTCCAAGTCCTGTGGGTGGAGAGATGCAGACCATCTTGAACCCTGCCTTCGTCTTTCCAAACAGCCCGAACCCAACCTCTGCATTGCCAGGGCCCGGCCAGCGCCCCACCCTGAGCAGGACACAGAAAGGGGAGCGGCAGGTGCTGAGGGCTCCCTGTTGGTGGGAGGCACCCGCGGCAGCTGAAGCCAGCGCTTTCTGTGGCACTTAGAATAAAGCTCAGCCTTTTAGGGTGACCTTTGAGGCTGCCTGACCAGCCCTAATGACCCTCTCCCTACTCTCCACACCCCTACCCACTAGCCTTCTGTTGGTTTCTAGAAAGTTCCTTCCTGCCTCGAGACCCCTGTGCCTGCCTTTCTTCCCGCCTGGAACGTTTTCCGGGTGTCTTCATGCACTTGGCTCCTCTCTAATCTCCCCTCCAATGTCACCTCCTCAGACAGCCTTCTGGGGTCTTCCTACTTAAAACTGCTGGTCCGCCCCCTCCCAGCCACGCCCTCTCACATCATTCAGCTACTTCACAGCTGTTAACAGTTCCCCAAATGACCTCATTCTGTTTTTCCAACCTTCCTGTCACCTGGCGCGGTGACCCACATCTGTAATCACAACAACTGGGGAGGCCGAGGCAGGAGGATCACAGGTTCGAAGCCAGCTCAGCAATTTAGTGAGGCTGTAAACAACCTAGTAAGATCCTGTCTCAAAAAATAAAAAAATAAAAATAAGAAAGGGCTAAGGGATGTCGCTCCGTGGTTAAATGCCCATGGGTTCCATCCCTGGTACCAAAAAGGAGAGAAAATGCTTGGGCAGTATCTACCCAAGATGTACACGTGTGCATCCGGTCTGTCAGTCCCACGCCTGGGCACAACAGAAGGGTGGCCAGAGCGGTGTGACACACGGTAGCCAAGAGCAGAGACTCCCAGACATCCTTTGCAGGTGGAGGAGGTGAGCAGCCAAATACTCTACGGCCACAAGAACGTGCCCCTGTGCAGACTGGCGGAGTCTTGATCCCAGTGTTGAGTGAGAGAAGCCAGACCCAGAGGACACATTTGCATGACCCATTTCATGTGATGTTAAACGCAGGCAGGAGCCACCGGAGGTATGGGAGGGCAGGCGGGTGATGGCTTGGTGGGGCGGGAGTTGACTGGGGGTCCGAGGGGCAGGTGTCCTATCTGCCAGGTGCCTGCACATCCTCCCCAGGTGAGTGTCCATCAGGCTGCAGCAGGTGACATTGCAGGACAGGAAGTTGAGAAGAAACCCGTCAACTGAGTCTCCTCTCTCGGAAGCCCCTCCGTCAGCCCCTCTGACTCAGTGCTGCGTTCTTACCTCTTGTGTCCCCACCGTGTCAGCTCCAGATGGGTCACCAGGACTTGGCATTTCCCCACCACCACCACCCGCCGGTCACACTCCCGCCCCAGCCTTCCCCACTCACATCCGTGTGAGGCACCACAGGCTGCGGACCCCTGACCAGGACCTGAGAAGCCAGTGAGTTCCGTGGCCACGCTTCGTGATGTTGCCCTGTTCCTTGGGGTCTCCTTCCTCAAGAGGAAGACCAGTGTATTTTTCCCAAATAAATGTAGGGCTGTCCCCCAAAATTCTAAGAGTAATGGCAGGGAATATAGTGCCTCCTCCTTGTCACTTCTGTCTTATGGAAGGGCAGACGGAGGTGGGGAGGGAGGTAGTGGGCATAGCACCATTGGATAGGACCAGAACAGGAGCTCTTTGAGGTCCACCTGGTGTGACCTCCAGTCTCAGGGTCCAGGTGGCCTGGTGGAGCGGAGGCGGCTGCTTGCCTAGGCTTTGCATACCCGGCAGGAAGGCTGTGGGGCAGGATATCCACTCGGCCCTCATTTGTTTGAGGAGGTGAGCCTGCAGACAGAGGCACACTGCAAACCCCAGGCAATGTGGACCCTGGGCCAGGCAGGAGAGCTGGCAGAAGGGCACCCAGCCAGACACTGGGTACCCCAGATGCCTGGCCTAGTAATCCAGACCTCCGGATCCTGGAAAGTTCCCAACTGCAGGTAAACATCCTGTTGGGCATCAGACTGCAGCCCCTCCCTCCTGACCCCCAAGCCCAGGGGGAGCTCCTGGACTTCACTAGCCCAAGGCTGCAAAGAAATCAGGAGGAAGGGAAGAGGCTGCACACACAGTAGCCCTGGATTAAAAATGGGCCTTCTCCTTGACCTTTCATCATGGATTGCTAAACTCGGTGGGCTTTTAGCAGGGGTGTGCTGCTGGAGCTGAAACTAGGGGCTCTCTGGAAGGTGGTGGGGCGGCTCCCTGTTTTGTATTGTCTGTTGATTTCGCTGCTGTAAACACTCCCAGTGTGGCCCCAAATCAAAAAAAATCCAAAACCCACTAGAGCTTGTGGAGTGTTCAAAGTCCAACGCCCCTCACCTGGACCCCTCCTAGAGCCGGCTCGCACCTGTGCAAGAAAGCTCTAGTGGGTTTTGGATTTTGTTTGCAAGGCCACTGCAGAGCACACGACCATCACAAGATGAAATTCTTGTGTGCCCCAAGGTGCACTGCTCTGCCCTTTGCTTCTCTTAGGACACTTTGGCCAATTTTACCTGAAACCTGAAGGAGTTACCTGCAGGGCTGAACTAAGAGCACTGAGCGTTCTTTTTCTTTCTTTTTTTGGGTCTTGGGACTGAACCCAGGGGCACTTTGTCACTAAGCTACGTCCCCAGCCTTTTTGAAGATTTTAATTTGAGACACGGTCTTGCTAAGTTGCTGAGGCTGACCTCGAACTTTGGATCCTCTTGTCTCAGCCTCCCAGATTGCTGGGATTACAGGGGGGAAGCTGTAAGGTCCATGGCTTGCATGGACATTCTTTTTCAGAAAAAATGCCAGCAGAATGGGAGCTTCAAAGTCCCCTTAGTGATCACCACATCAAAATCCCCTCTTGAAGGCATTAAATTAAGACAATGACAACTGTTAAGCATGCAGTACTGACTTTAGCCTCTGATATCACAGAGCAGTCACACACAGTGGGCAAAGCATGAAGCTCTCCCATGATCTGGCTCCGTGGATTCCCCGAGAGGCCTGCAGCACGACTAGACCCACCTCACGGGCAGTGTGGGGAGTCTAGTCCTTTGTCCTCCAGAGCAGAGTGTTTGAGACTGACAGGTGGTTCTTGTTATGTCAGGAAAACGGACCTGAACTGGATCTCCCCCAGATACCGTGCAGGGAGGGACTTCCTGCCTGCAGAGGGTCACTAGCCTGCTCAGGTCACACAGCTGTAGGCAGGACAGGTGCTCCACTGTTCAGGGGCAAGGTCCTGGGGGTGCCTATAGGTAGGTTGTACGTGTCCCCCTGGCTCAAAAGAGCCCTCTGCAGTCACAAGGCTGGCAGGTACTTGGCCTCAAATGGCATCCGGGACTTTGGAGCCTTTCCTGATAGGGCCTGAGAGCGCGAAGGTGCAGAAGTCCTGTGGAGAGGATGGCTGCCGAGGGCACGGTGGGCCTGGGCAGACTCCTCCAGCTCAGTCTTCTCCCTGCACTGGAAGATTTTGTCTGCAGACTCTGGCCCCCAAACAGGGCAGCCCAGCTTTGGAAGGTTTTGTGGACCTGGCTGAGGTTGGGGCAGGAGGGGGCCGGAGGGGGTGCCGATGGTGTCCTCCCTGCCCTCCCTCTCCAATCCCATAGAGGCCGCACCACACCACCAGCCTGGCCTGGCCACCTGGTCTGCAACAGGGGAAGCATTTCCAGAAGGCAACCCCTCCATGCCATTATCTGCCTCCTGCTTTGTGCTAGGCGGGCAAGAGGAGAACATCCGTACTGTGTCTGGGCACACACCACACCTGTCAGGCCACTCTGTACCCACACAGCCACAGAGGTCACATCAGCCAGGTGCCGGGAGCCTCCTCCAGGAAGCCTTCCCAGTCCCGAGGCTGTGGTGATGCCTAGCTGCCTGCCCCTGCCCTGCTAGGGGGTGAATCCCTTATAAGCCGTCCCTCTGCCTTCGTTAATTCCCTGTCCTAATTCCAGATCCCTATGCAGAGGAGGTGCTCAACTCACATGCAGGAAGTGGGCTCAAACCACGGCCAGGCGCACACACCTCGGAGATGCCACCTTTAAGACCAGTTCACTTATTGAACACTCGCTGTATGCAGAACCTGGTCCTAAGACAGCCCGTCTGTGCACTCACTTAATTCTAACAACCACCCTGGGGCCGGGGCTACTATTATTTTCCCCACTTCTCAGAGATACTGAGGCTTGCCTTACACAACTTGGGAAAGCGCCAGGGTGTAGCATGCACAGGTCAGGTAATTTGCATTTATAGTCTGTTTCCCCCGCAGGGGGGACAATTAACCTCTCTCCGCCTCAGTTTCCCCAGGAGTCCAGTGGAAATACTAATAATTCTTTTTCCATCCCCAGGAGGAAGGCCTGCCTCTCCCAGGGTTTCTGGGAGGATCAAAGGGGATAATGGATGTGAATCTTCTCTGTAAATCGCAGGATGTTGTACAAATGTCAGGCATTAATGCGTGTTGACTCCGGGCCCTCTCTCACCGCCCCTCTGGTCCTCAGAAGACATGATGCTTCCAAAACCAATCCCCCGGGATAAACACTGGCATTTCCTAATCCCCTCCAAGCACGGTGCCAATTCCCTGTCTACAAAAGACTTCTTTGGAGAATTCGATGACCTGATTAAAAGGGAAGTTGTACCGGCAGGTGTCTGTCTCTCGAAAAACATTGGCCAGGGCACTGTCTTCAGTGAGGCCGTCCCACAGGTGATCGTTTCCCGCTTTTAAATAGAAAACTATTTAGAATTAATAAATAATGGACAGATGAGGAAATGCAGACGGGCACAAGCATGAAAATGGTTCTATAATATCCCAGTATCCAGGGAGAATTGTTCTGAGTTTGGGGAGAAGTTTCTGGGCTATTTTGAGTGGAGCTAGACACCCAGCAAGTCCCAGATCGGGATCCCCGTTCCATGACCCCATGCAGAGTGCGGATCTAGAGAAGCATGTGCTAGAAACAGTGGCCGAGCAGGATTCCGAATGCTACCCCATGAAGAAATGTGGACATAAGTGTGGAACTCCTTCGGGGTTAGGATGGCCACCCCAGCCCAGCCTGGGGCCTCCGAGGGGCTTCCCGTCCCTTCCCCAAAAGTCTGAGAGGGCCGCATCCTCAGGGCAGGACCAGGCCACCTTTGGAGCCCAGGCACGGGCGCGGGGAGTGGGACAGAGAGGGCTCCACTGTGGCTTTGTAGTGAGGTCACCTTGCCCACTGGGGAAGTTGACCCCCGCATGTGGGGATTCCCAGCGAAAGTCCTTCTCACTTACGGGGTGAACACGAGAAAGGGGGTGCAGGGTGGGAAGGGAGGCTGAGGGCGTTTCTGGGGGCTGTGCTCCCAGGAGTAGGAAGAGCCGCCATTGGATGGGTGGCGCCCACCCCAACTCCATTTTAATGATCCGTCTGACAAAAGTATATTTCTACATCGTTTTGACCTTTTAAATTTTAATTAATCTTTAATTAATTTTGTTTTTACAGGTTAATACATACACGATAAACAAATAATTCAAACAGTACAAAAGAGAACGGAACGCAAAATAAATTCTCCTACGTCCGTCCCCTATCCCATTCTCCTCCAGAGGCCCGCTACTGTTCCACTGTCTTGAGGCCTCCTAAGGATGCTTCGAGGACGGGGACGTGTGGACAGCGATCTGTGTGGCTCTTGATAGTCGGTATGTGCAGGTGCCAGGTTCACCTAATTCTGTGTTGTTGGGCAACCAGGCACTTATCCAGTGCCACTTGATGGGCATCCATGAGGCTTTCCTTGGGATAAATACTCAGGGGGTAGGATCACTGGGTTGCAGTTTTTTTGTTCTTTTCAAAATTACATGGCAGTAGAGTGTTTTTCGACATATCATACACCCATGAAGTATAACTTAGCATCCCGTTCTTGTGGTTGTACATGGTGTGGAGTTTCACTGGTCGTGTGTTCATATATGAGCAGAGGAAAGTTATGTCTGATTCATTCTACTATCTTTCCCATTCCCACCCTTCCCTTCCCTTTATTTCCCTTTGTCCAATCCAGTGAACTTCTATCCTCCCCTGCCTCTTGTTGTGTGTTAGCATCCAAATATCAAGAGAGAATATTTGGCCTTTGGTTTTGGGGGACTGGCTTATTTCCCTTAGCATCCTAGTCTCCAGTTCCATCCATTTATTTGCAAATGCCATAATGACATTCTTCTTTATGGCTGACTAATATTCCATTGTGTGTATGTACCACAGTTTCTTTATCCATTCATCTGTTGAAGGGCACCTAAATCAGTTCCGTAGCTTAGTGAATTGAGCTGCTATAAAGATTGATGTGGTCGTGTCCCTATGTAAGCATGCACCTTTTAAACACTCAGTTCTGGGTGTCCAGTTGCCCTGAACCCACAATATACCAGCAGGAGTCTCCTTTGCTGACTCTCCAACTGGCCCTGGATTTAGCAGCTCTTTGCCAGTTTCCCAGGTGGTACCTTACATTTACTGTTATTTGGATTTGCATGTCTTGGATTATTAGTGAAGTTGGTGACTTAAAAAATTTCCTTGTAGCTTATGGAGTATTTGAATCTGTGAATCTTAGTTTATCTCTTCCCAGTGACTTGAAGTGTTCGTTATGTTAAGACCTTTAATATTTGTCCCTCACATATGGTGCGAATATTTTATCCAGTTAGTCACCTGCCTTTTGACTTTGTTCGTGGGTATGTGGATACCTGATATCAAATGGCACTTCCCCCTTCTCTGAAAATTAAACCGGAAACATGAAATTGAAGAGACTTAAATGCTGACTTAAGAAAGGACCTCCGTTACAGGGCTGTGCAGATTGTAAAGGGAGTGACTCTGAGCCATTGGAAGTCTCCAGGGCCCCCTGCTGAACTCACCAGCCCGTTCCCTCCCCCATCATCTCCCCTCCCTCCTGGAGAGCTCGTCTTGTGATCATGGGTAGAGCCTTGAGCCATGTGTTTGGCTCATAATGTGCACTTCATCAATAGTGGCTGTTGTTGACTCGACCTTTCACTGATAAGGATTCCCTGAGTGCCCACTGTGTGCCAGGTCCTGCTCTAGGTCCTCGGGACCCTGGGTGAATCAGGCACACACAGCTGGCTGACTTCTGGTGGAGCTGACGTTGTGGAGAAGGGAGAGAGTTGTCCTTGCTGTTTGTGGGTGAAGGAAACTGGGTGGGGACGGCTCAGTACTGGGAGGGAATTTGGAGGTCACTTAGTTCCATCTCATTACGGGCACTTAGGGAAACCCAGGCCCAGTGACAAGGTCGCAGAGCCAGTCAATAGAAAAGACTGAATTAGAATTGAGGTCAGTAAGGGCCAAGGGTACCTTGCAGGCACCATTTGCCCAGGTGATGTATGTTATGACTTAAACCACCTGACCCCACCTGCCTTGGCAGGGAGTGACCGTCAGAGGTCAGCTGGCTAGAGATGGCCAGTGGTCCTGTGAGGAAGGAGGGGACATGGAATGGGGGCAGGCCCTAGCTCCCCAGAGTGAACAGTGCCCACCCACCATCCTATTTCAGGGGCTGAGGGGGAGAGAGGGGCAAAGCTCAAGCAAGGGTTGGAGGGGACTTCCCTGGCCCAGCCCCGCCTGAGATGGCCCCTGGGGACCAGCCCCGCCCAGCTGCACTCTGACAGTGTCACCTCCCACCGCAGACCTGCCCCCTTCCTGCTCCAGATGGGCGCTGGCCTTGAGCACAGCAGGAAGCCATCTTGTCAGAGTCCCATCTCTCCCTCCTTAGGATGTTCAGACCACCCGGCCTGCTCCGTAAGCACAGGACAGCGCCTCCAGCTCAGAGGCACCCTGGCTGCCCCCCCCCACCCCGCCCCATGTCCTGCAGGCACCTGGAGAAGGGAGGCCTCACAGGTGCTCAGCAAGTCCACTGATTCATTAACTAATAAAGATGACGGTGTGTAGTGAGGAGTCTCAGCTCATGGAGGCAGGAGCACAAAAAGGTCCACTATTCCTCCCAGCCTCCGCCTGCACCGCGTGAACACCCCACGCCAGCACGGGCGCTCCATTAACGGTGTCCTCCTGACCCTTCGCTCAACGTCCAGTTCTCGTTTCTTCTTCCTGTGAGTGTGGCGGGGGGTGGGGGGGCACTGGAGATGGAACCCAGGGCCTCCCTCAGGCCAGGCCTACCACTGAGCTGGATCTCTAGCCCTTTTAAGGTTTTACTTTGAGACAGGATCTCATTAAGTTGCCCAGGTTGGCCTTAAATTTGCAGTCCTCCTGCCTCAGCCTCCCGAGGAGCTGTGATTACAGCTATGTACTCCCATTTCTTGAAAAGCCTGTTTTTTTGGTTGTTGTTGTTGAAAACCAGCAGGTTCCCATTATTCCAATATCTGTCTAGGGTGTCTCCCCATCTTTGCCACTCAGGAGAGAAAAGTCCCTTCCACTGGATTCCAGTCTCCTTTGATTCGGGTGTGGGTGGAGAGGTGGGGTGTGGGCAGGCTGAGTCTGCTGCCGGCATGTTATGAGGGGCCGTGGAAGCGGGGCCCCACCACGGACGGCACAGGACAGGGGCCCTGATGCCCCTCTTCTTGGCTGTGACCCTTAAATATTATCCCTGGTCAGCAGGGCACCCTGTTTACTATCTCCATCCTAGTGAGATATCCAAACCATCATTTATTGAGCGCCTACTCTGTGCCCGATGCTATTCATACCTGAGCTCCCAGGCTGGCGGCCACCCTGAGGGATAATCACGCTCAATTCCATGCCACAACGGAGGAAACGGGTTTAGGGGGTGCAGTAGCTGGCTCAAGGCGGCTCTGAAGCAGGATTGGTACCCAGGCCTGTCTACCCTAAGGCTCTGCTCCAGGAAGCCCCAGCGACTGAGCAGGTGGCTGAGCCTTAATGTCGTGGGAGAGCTGGCTTGTTCCAGGGGTCCTCTAGGAGTGTGCTGGGTCCCCAGAGCCCTCATTTTCTGGAAGGGCAACGAGGGAGCAATGTTGAGAAGAGATTCCTTCCACCCTGAAGCCCCTGGGACAAAACTCAGGCCTCTGGTTTCTGGCCGGGATGCCATGCCCCAGGCTGGAAGGAGAAAGGGTGGCCTGGTCAGTGTTCCAGTCGGAGTTGAGCGAGGCAGGGCGGTGGGCTCTCTGGGCACCCCAAGGGGCCCTGGGGTGCTCACTGCTGCCCCTGGCCTGGGAGGACTCCACCAATGGGTGGGCTGAGGAGGGGATGCTTCTGGAGGGGCAGGGCCAGCCCAGAGCTGCCCCCCATGGCTGCAGCCTCGCTGGCCTCGCTCTGTTGGTGCAGGACTGATTCCCAGGACCGGGACAGATAGGCTGTGGCGGGCGGAAGCCCTTCTGGGACTCTCGGGCTTCATAGCTGACAGGGGAAGGCCTCTCCAGGGTCTGCTGACCAGGCCCCATTTGTTATGGTGAGACAGGTGGGACAGGGCCATTTCTCAAAGGCAGACATGAGCTCCTCCCTCCTGGGTCTCATGTGGCCCCCAGGCCTACTGCGGGACCTCAGTGGGACCCTCCGCTCAGCCTCTCCCTGGGGAAGAGGTGCGGCTGAGTGAGTGAGGGGCGGTGCTGAGACAGTTTCCTGCTCCAGGACACAGGCAGGACTGGGCATTTCCACATGGGCGAGGCGGGGGGGCGGGGGGCTGCCAATCAACTTCAGCCTAGGATGGCCCCGCCTTCCTGAGTCTGTCCTTCCTGTGACCGGAATCCCCTCCCCACCCCCCCAGTGATGTGATGGAGCTCGACCTCCACCTCGGGAAGACACAGCAACAGACACCACCTTTGAAACAGAGGCCCAGCTGTCACCGACACCCAGTCTGCTGGCCCTCAGTCTTGGACTTACCAGACTGTGAGTGGAGCTGTGAGCCATGTGTTTCTTTATTTTATAAAATGACCGTCCAGGGTATTTTCTTACAGTGGCCTGCACTAGGACAGTCCCTGGGGGCAGGGAACACAGGAAATAGTTACCATCTGCTCTCTTCTCCCGTTGGTCAGGGGCTACACACACACACGTACACGCATACTCACACGCACACGCACACGCACACGCACACGCACACACACTGACATGAGCAAGAGCGACACATGGATTCCCACAGATGTCCCATGCCACTGCAAATGTGCCTTGTGCTCCTGGAGGAAGGCCCATCTCTATTGGTTTGCCCCCAGGGAGGCTGGTCGAGCCTGGGCAGAACTGACCCGCAGCGGCTGGAGCAAGGGGTGTGTGGCCGAGGGGCCCCAGGAGGCTGACCAGTTGTCTGCTTCACAGAGGCGGAACTCAAACTGGACCTTTCGGCACAGAAACATCCAGATCATCGCACACTGCCTCTGCATACCCCCATCCCCCGCCAAATTCACGTCTTAACCCAACGTCAACTCAAAAGTCCACGTCTCCTCTAAATATCAGCTTGATCCCATCATGGCGCGTCCATCACATCAAGGTCCCTCCCTCCTGAGGCAGCTGCTTTCCAGTTGAGAACACACCGAAGCTGACACTTGAAGTTCACCCCAAACACAGTGGGGTCGGGCCTAGGCCAAAAGAAGGGACAGGAGGGAAACGGGGGTCACTGGTCCCAGTGAGTCCAAAACCCGGCAGAGGAGACAGCGTGGAATCTTAGCGCTTGAGAACAACCTCTCTGAGCTGCTTCTCCCTCCCGTGGGGTGGGGTTAGGCCCCAAGGCTCTGGTAGCCCTGCTGCCATGGCTGTCCCGGGCAGCGCTCCTGGGCTGGAATCCGTGTCCGTGGCGTAGGGCTGAGGGCAGGCAGCACATCCCAGGGCACAGTTTCCCCAGGGAGGTTTCTGGGGTGGCAGTGTCCCCTGTGCTTCTCTCTGGGGTCTGGCCATCCCCTCCCTCACTCTGGGCTCCCCTTTCCCAGGGCCTGACGACTGTGTTGGGGTGTCATCTCCCACACTGTCCTGAGGGCTCAGAGGGACAGGACTGTTCTCTAGAAGTGCCCGCCAGGAGCTCAGGTGTCCTCCCGATGCACAGGAGGAGCTGGGGCCGCCCAGCGGGTGTGCTCCCAGGAAGGGGCCTGGCCTTCAGGTCCTGCTCTGCCCCTGCTTGGGGCACAGGCTGAGGTTGATGGGCGGCCCCCAGCCCCGCTTTCCCCCACACTCTGATGCCCACCCTCTCAACAGCCCCGGCTTTCCTGGTGACAGGCAGAGTGAGAGACGTGGACGCCAAGGCTCCTGTAGGAAGCCTCTGTACAAATGGGGACTCCCAGAATAGTGCTCTGTCCTCTGTGTGGAGGCCCTGGTGGAGTTTCAGGGCCTCTGTCCAGGAGGTGAGGATGAGGAAGGCAGCGTTTAGGGGAGGTGAGCAGAGGTTCTGGGAGGTGAGACTGGATGCCTGGCCTTCCTGGGAAGAGCGACGTTCCACGTGGGGTTTCTGGAGTGGCAGAGGCCTTGGGCAGGTGGCCGGCGGGCCTGGCCAGGGCAGGGCTGGGCGGCTGGAGTCCTCTTGGTGATTCTGGAGCTTGAGCCGAGGCCTGTTCTCAGCCTCCTGCTCACCTGGGCTCTTGTCACCTCCCCTGCTCAGCCCCCAGCTCCCCGACCTCCAGCCCTCCTGGCCTCGCTGCAGCGGGCTCCCTCGGGGGTCACGTCTACACTTCCCGGTGAGCTCCCAGTGGCTCAGTGGGGACCAGGGCAGCCACTTCGGGCTGGGCTCAGACTCTGCCACCTGGAAGCCCACCACTGATGGGGGCACCCATAGCTGGAGAGCCCTGCCCTGGAGCTGCAGGGCCGGGTGGGTGGAGAACAGCTCAGCGGCACCTGGTGAGGGTGCTGTCCTTGCTTATGAAGCATGGTCACTGCGCCTGGCACGGGATCCCTCCAAAACGCCCCCGGGTGGCACCAGCCCCTGCTGTGGGTGTGTCAAGGAGAGTCACAGGGCATGTGAGCTGGGATAGAGGGGTCTTCCTCACTGGGGGCTCTGGAGGCTCCCTAAGGACAGCACACACATGCAGAGCCTGACCAGAGAGGCTGGCCGGGCTCCTGACCTGCGTCCCAGTGGCCTCCCTCTGCCAGTTGGCAGCTGTGGGCCCAGCAGAGCTGCTGTGCCCCTCGGTGAGTCTGCGAAGCAGGATACCGGCTGCGGGTGAGGGCTGGCTCCCTGCGCCCGGCTCCCAGGTCTCCTCATCCTGGTTCCCCGAGTGCACAGGCCCCGCCCCTTCCTCCCATGCAGCAGGGTCTCACCTGTGCTCAGGTGGGCTGGTCCGTGAGGTTCACCCACCACCACCTCATGTCACACATGCAGAGACAGGCTCGGGGACCTACGTGCTTGAAGCCACACGGCTTGAGTAAGGCCACAGTTGAGATGTGGCCCTGACCCCTGGCTTCCGAGTCCCTGCTCTCTGGTCCTGGGCCTGCCTCTCCTAACGTCCACGTGGGACAGGCCAGCAGCCCCTCCTGAAGGTGATACTCAGTGGTCATCCTGGGGGACCGGCCCTCCAC
Organism: Ictidomys tridecemlineatus; assembly: GCF_052094955.1. Lineage (NCBI taxonomy): Eukaryota > Metazoa > Chordata > Mammalia > Rodentia > Sciuridae > Ictidomys > Ictidomys tridecemlineatus. The sequence goes on along the minus strand of NC_135477.1, from coordinate 50,975,725 downwards.
ACTCCCTTACCATTGTTGTCCTGAAGATTAAGCCATCCCACCGGGCCGTAAGCCTGTTTGGAGCTGTGGGTTCCCAAGGCCTCGGCCAGACGGCAGCTGGAAGTCTGTTAATATTCATTGGCTCTCTCCAGGGCGGCCGGGAACCTGCCTTTTAATTGTCTCATCTCAGTCTATCCCTTTATCGAAAAAGAGCCTAAGAGGCGGAACAATCACTTGTCTCTATAGATCAGCGCCCACCGGCCTGAGGAGGAGGGGCGGGCAGGGCGGGAGTGTCCAGTCACCTCCCACAGTCCTCAGGCCCACTCTGGCCCACCAGCCCGAGGAGGAGGTGTACCCGTGGCTTGTGGGGTCCAGAGGCTCAGGAGCTGGGGGTTGGTGCAGGTGGGGATAGCTGGAGGGAGGGGAGCAAACAGAGACACCCAAAGTCACTGACGTGTGGGCCCCAAATCTCACAGCTCCAGGACACAGAACTGGAATTTAGAGATGACGTTGCCATCCATCCATCTGCCCACCCATTTCCTCATTCACTGTCCATCCATCGTCCACTGTCCACTCCACACCCAGCACTCACCCAGCCAGGGGTCTGTCCATTCATCCAGTGGGCAGGCAGAGACTGGCATTTGCCAAGCCCAGGGTCCTGTCTAAAGGGGTCCCTTCTCGCACCTCATTAGGCCGTCACAGCTGTTGGCTCCCATCCGACAAGTGGAAAGCAAAGCCCAGAGAGCAAAGGAGTGGACAGATGGGTGGGGAAGTTTCCAGAATGCGGGCCAGCATGAACCCCAGGTGAGCTGGGCACAGACCTGGCCCGAGGGACAGAGGAGCCGACTCCAGTCCCCAGGGAAGGAGCCGTGTCTCCATGCTCAGGCCAAGCGGGGACGCCAGCCCAGGGGTGGGGGCCTCTGGAAGAAGCTGTGTGGTGACGGTGGCCCTGACCTGATCCTGAGGAGGAGTGGGCAGGAGCCTGGGCCATGTGGGGGGGCCCGACCCCCTCCCAGTGCTCACAGAGCCCCTGCGGAGCCTCCTCCCTCCCCCCCACCAGGTGGGCCTCCAACCCCGGGCCAAGTGGTCACTGTGTGGAGGCTTCAGGTGGCCACTTTTGAGGGTCCTAGGCCCTTTGGGAAGTGCCAGCTATTTGGATGACCCAGGTTCAATATTTTATTTGGGTGCTTGTGTTTGGTTTTGATCTGTTCCTTAGTCAACTTTCTATAAGCACACTTTATACACAGTAAAATGCACCTTAAAGGCATACGGTTCTGCTGGGCACTGGACCACACCTGGGATCCCAGCAAGTCAGGAGGCTGAGGCAGGAGGGCCACAAGTTTGAAGCCAGCCTGGGCGACTTAGCAGGACTCTGACTCAAAATAAAAAAAAAGGGCTGGGGATGTGGTTCAGAGGTAAGCACCTGGGTTCAATCCCTGGTACCAAAAACATAAGGTGCAGTTCTGTGGGTTTTGACAGGTGTGTGCACTCCTGAAACCAAACCCACAGTCAAGGTTCAGGATGTTTCTATCGCCCAGAAGGCTCCCTCCTGCCCGTTAGCAGGCTGCCCTTCACTCTGACATGACCCCAGAAAGCACCCTCTGACGTCCTGTGTGCCCCTGAGGACGGGTCCCCTCAGCCTGGGTGACTGTAAATGATGCCACTGCACATACCTGGGAGCAGGTCTGCGTGTGGCACACATTTCATTTCTCTTGGCTGACGTCTGGGGATGGAACTGGTGGATCAAGGGCAGCTGGGGTGTAGACGTGTAAGAAGTGTGCCCTCTGACGTGCTTCTGCTGTTTTACACTGTGCCCAGGTGTGTGAGTTCCCGCTGCGCCACCTCCTCGCCGGCAGGCGCGTTGTCCACTGTCATCCGGAAGCCACTCTAGGAATCTCCTTGGGGTTTCGATTTGGAGGCCGTTTTTCCCAACCTGCTGTTTACTTTTTGTCTTAACAGACTTATGTACAGGTGTCACCTGAGAGCCAGAGGACAGCTGGTCACAAAGCAGACATTGAGTCAATGTTGGGTAAACACAGCCAGGGCCGGAGTTGGGGTTTCCCGAGAAAGTCAGGCACTTCCCTGTGTGACAGATGGGACCGTCCCTGTCCTGCTTGGTACTCAAGACAGCTTTTTTTTTTTTTTTTTTTTTTTTTGGTACCAGGGATTGAACTCAGGGGCACTCAACTCTTTTTTGTATTTTATTTAGAGTCAGGGTCTCACTGAGTTGCTTAGTGCCTTGTTTTTCTTGATCCTCCTGCCTCAGCCTCCCAAGCCACTGGGATGACAGCCCTGTGCCACCGTGCCCAGCTGTCAGGGCAGTTTTGAATTAAGAGTTCAGGGAGCTGAATGTGATGGCTCATGCCTGTCATCCCAGCAGCTCCGGAGACTGAGGCAGGAGGATTGCAAGTTCAAAGCCAGCCTCAGCAACTTAGCATCTGTCTATCTATCTATCTCCAGGAGGGATGGAGACAGGGATCTGCTCGGCCAGGCCAAGTGCCCCAGGCGTGGGGACTCCAAAGCCTGGACGAGTCCTTCAATGTGAACCCCCTGCTGCAGTCAGTTCAGCTGGAACTGGGACAGGGCTTGCTCATCACCAGGGTCAGCTGATGATTGCTGGCCGGGAGGGCACACGCCCGTCCCATTCTCCCAGGAGCTCTGGTCCCAGGGGTTCCGACACCGTGCCTGTCGCTCCATTATCCCGAGCGGCCCGGATCCCATTACCCCACTGTGTTATTATTTATTCATCCCGGAGCCGACAGCCTGTGCATGGCTCTTACCTTGATGTCCCTGACAGGGTCGGGGCCCCACTCAGAGCGTATTAATCACCAGCCGCACTGGTGGGAGCCGCGTCCCTCGGGGAGGGAGATCAGGTTGCTGACAAGGCCTGTCAGCTGGTCCCCTGGCCGTGAGAAGGCTGCCTGGCGTCTGGGAGTCGGTGAGCAGTGCAGGCGGGAACTGAGCTGGGAGAGGGGAGGCCCACGTTGCACTGAAGAACCACCCGGGACTCCCTCCGTCTGTAGGCACCATGACAGCCACGCGGCCTACGGAGACCGGGCTTTCCAGTTGGCAATCATTTTCCTCTTTGATGCCCAGAAGAACTGCCAAGAGCAATCGGGGCTTTAAATCAGATACATGAGCAGATGTGGACGGATGATAGACGGACGGGTGGGTAGATACGAGGTGGATGGACAGGTAGCTGGGTACAGCGGTGGATGGCTGGCTGGAGGATGGAGTGGATTCACAGCACGTGGTCAGAGACATTGGAACGGAAGCCCCCAGAGTTAGGTGACCCGCTGAAGGTCAGGTGTTGGTAAACTGCCCATCCAGGCCTGAGACCCAGGCACCCCTGCTCCCGCCCAGGGGTGTGGCTCAGGTCAGGAAATGTGTCCCAGGTTCCTGGGTCCTTCTCTTTCCTTGGGATCCTCTGTGAACAAAAGGGGTCTCTGGCCTCTCACTGGGAGGTTAGGAAGGGGCTCCTGCTCCACCCTGAGTTCTCCGTCTGTCCCCAGGCTCCCAGGAGGAGGTGGCCCATGGGCTGCTGGCTGGACACCCAGGAGACACAGTGATGATAAAGCTGGAGTTGGAGGTGACCCTGTCATTCACCAGGAAACAGAGCTAACATTTGTCAGTATAAACAGAGCAGGGAGCTTGGTGTCCACTCAGGCTTAAATCTCCCCGGAGTACCTGCTCCCAGGAAGCTTGCCCTGTCGGAACCCCTCTAACTCTGACAGGTAGTAACAGATGGAGATTGAACTGCAGTGGGGCCATGCTCCTGCCCCAAAGCCTTCCATGGCTCCCCATTGCCTCTATGAAACTACTAGTGGGCTCCTGATGGTTTGGATCCAGCCTCTTCGCATAGAGGGAAGGGAATTCTGCTATGGAGGAATACGTGGGCTTAGAAGAATCTATGAAGAATTCTTTAAAAAATAAACCATTTACAGGAGATGACACTGAGCTTCAGAGGCTAGAGCACCCACCCCAGGCCACTCTGCTAGGAAGTGTCCCTGAAGCACTGGGCCTGAGGCAGGAGTCGCCCTGCGGTGCCGGTCCAGAGCCCAAACTCTTAACCTGAGGAGGGAAGGTGTGTAGGAGACAACCCTTCATTTTATGGGTTTACTTTTATGCGGTGCTGAGGATGGAACCCAGGGCCTCGCGTGTGCTAGGCAAGCGCTCCACCGCTGAGCCCCAGCCCCAGCCCCCAGATCAGTTTTAATGGGGGGGGCATCCACACCAGGTGGTCAGAGCCCAGAGCCTGACCCCTCAGCCACCCACCCCAGCGCATCAGGCAGAGGCAGGCGGGGCGGGGGAGGTCGCTGGGGTCGGGAGCCACACTACAGGTGACAAAGGAGGATTCATCCCCGTGGGGCCAGGGCTCAGGGTCTCCTGGAGGAAGTGGGCCTGAGCAGACTCCCAGGACCCTGGGAGACCCAGCGCAGGCTGTGGATCCAGCGCCCTGGTGGCATGGGGCGGTGTTCATGACGTTTGCTTGCTGTGTGAGCTTGGGCCAGCCACTTAGCCTCTCTGAGTCTCCAAAGGACAACTCAGCACCCGCGGGAGACACAGGGAAGGTGTGAATCCTGCCCAGGGGGCTTCATCCTCATTGTCCTCCCAGAGTCCGCAGAGCTGGGACCTGGTGCTCGGTGACCCTGCCTGGGGGACAGGACAAGGCACGGGGGGACATTGGATTGCTTTTCCTGGAGGGAGCTACTTCCTGTGGATCTGGGTCAGCCCAGCCAGAGGGAAGCCACAGGCCACTGGGCTGAGGAGCAGAGGTGCCAGCCGGGGTGTGGAGCTGGAGGAGGGGGGCTGCAAACAGGAACATGGCAGGGTGTGCTGCTGCTCGCTGGAGACACGTAACAGGGACCCCCAAACCAGAAGGCAGCAGAGCAGCCCTGTCCCTGCTCTCCCCGAGTCGGCAGTGTGGTGGGGAGACAGCTGTCAATCAATAATCATGGAACAGTGTAAAGCTGGGAGGGCTGAGGGGTTCCTGTGCAGGCCCTGTGCCAAGCGCTCCGTGGGCATGGCCTTGTGAATCCTGACAGGCAGACCCTGCCTCCCGGTCCAGGAAGGGGACTAAAGATCAGGGAGGTGAGGTCACTGACCCGAGGCGGCACAGCTGGCAGGCAGCCGAGGGGACTGAACCCCGGCCCTCTGGCTCCAGAGTCGGCCCTGGCAGGCTCTCCTGTGCCACGGTCACGCTGCGCTCTCCTTCATTTCTGGTTCCCCTCTCCTGCCCCCTCTGACCACCAGGACGACAGAGCAGAACGAAATCAGTTCCTGAACAAGATGGGCAGAAGGGGCGGGTGACCAGTGCAGCTGGACGCCTCGGCTGCCCCAGTCTCAGTGCTGGGGGGGGGGAGGAAAGGGCCGGAAAGAGTGACAAACCTGGTCCCCAGGGGCCCCGAAGCTACTTCCCTGTGTCCCCAGGCCCACCCCACGTGGGGCTCCCAGGCAGAGAGGACCCCCTCCCTGCTCCCCCACAAGGGAGGACCCCGAGTTCCCCTGCCCAGAGTCACATGGGGGCAGAAGGAGAGCCTGTGGGTGTCCAGAGCGGCACAGTGGCAGGGGACCAAGAAGGGCCGTGGGACCAGGCTGACGGACGATGCCATGGGGACCACAGGGGCTGAGACGGGGCTGGAGGGAGGACTGCCAGAGGGAACCAGGCGAGCAGGTGACAACGGCGAAGCGCGGGGACCCACTCTCCCAGGGACCCACCCTCCCTTCCCCCACACAAAATGCCAGGGATCCCAAGCAGGAGGATCCTCAGGTGACATCTCGGCCTCTGGGCGGAATGGGGACTTAATGTAGAAAAAGCTCAGTCACAGAAAAGTGCAGTCACATTTGTGTGGGTGGGTGTGTCCCTGATTTTATCAACTCAGAATCTGTGAAGGAGACACACAGGGCCCATGGGTGTGCCCTTGGTAGGAGACCAGGGAGGGCTTCCCGGAGGAAGTGATACTTGCATAAATTTTGAAGGACATAAGAGGCAAGGGAAGAACATTTCATGAAGGGGAAACAGCACGTGCAAAGGCCCTGTGGTGGGAGGGAGCTTCGTAGGGGGAATAATGAGGCACCTCCTCCCAGTGTGTGCAGACTCTTTATTCTGCTGGGAGCCTGATAATTAAGGTAGGACCCCAAGGAGCAGGACTCTCTGAGCTTTCCCGTTTTTAGTCTTTATCTGCTCAGACTGTGTTTTTGCCCACTCTGGGACTCCTGGCTCCTACGCAGACGCACACTACAAGTGGCAGAGAGGAGCCAGGCAGCGCTCTTGTTGTCCTGCTGCAGAAATGGAGTCCGGGAAGGTAAGTGACTTCAAGCCCCACCCAGACTCCATGGCAGGACAACCAGAGGCCCAGGCCTGCTCTGCAGGGACAAGTCGGCTCTCCAAGAAGAGGACAGGTCACCGCTGCTCCCCAGCCCTGCCTTGGCCTTGAGAGGCGGAGGACAGTTGGGTCAGGAGGAGCTGAGGAGGCCGCCCTGGGTGGAGACAGACCTGCCAAGACTCACAGCCACCAGGAGTGCTGGTCACACCCCACCACACCACAGAGGCCACTTCGGCAGCCTAGGGGACAGAGAGCGGTGGTGGCCTGGCTGTGTGTGACGCCCGCTCCTTCGTCAGAATCCCAGCCTGTGCGTGGGCGCCCCAGTTCCCCCAGGCTCTGGCCCTGTGGGGTTACAGAGGGACAGGAGAATGCCCGAAGCCACCAGGAGGCTAGTGACTGGGGATCCCAGGCTCTCGGCCGGCCCCACCTGTGCTGGAAGAGCCAGGCCTCCCCTCCTCCAGCACCTGCCCTCCTGTGGCCTGCAGAGCAGGTGGCCCGGCTGGGGGGAGCAGTAGAGCAGAGTGACACCGGCGTCCGCCCCCTGGGCCTGCCAGGTAATTACGCATGAGGAGCTGATATTAATAAGGGCTCTAGGAGAGGGATTTAATTCCACATCTCTCCACCAGATTATTGCACATGAGGGAAATATCGGAGCCCCACACTGTCTCCATCCCTCGCCCTCCATCTCTGAGCAATCTGCTGCTGTTATTAATTCTGACTCCATGTTCCTGAGCTGGGGGGGGGAACGGAGGAGGCGGCAGGGCGAGGGGGGGGGCCTGCAACTGGCAACAGGCTTTGCATCTTCTCAACTCCCCCTCCCGTCTGCCCGGCCCCACGGTCCCAGAGACAGGGAGCCACAGCTCTGCCCGGCCACTCCTCCTGGCACCTCTGCAGGTGGACCCCACCTGACCTCCCCCCTTCGCCCCCACTTCCCCTCCCAGCCTCCCCCCTTCTCTCTCCACCAAGAATCAGTCAGGATTGGCTGCCCACCTGAACCCCACTCTGGTGGATCCAAATTCCCGAGCTATGCTGAGGCCTAAACTTCTAGGAATTTTTTGAGAAAAAAAAAAATGAACCAAGCAAAAGGAATATCGGAAAAAATCTAAAAGTCCATCAAGGGAGGATTGTTTTCTAAATCATGGTGCAAACATTTCAACATGTAATGAAGTGGAATAATAACCTACAGAGTATAATGCTGGGAGAAAAAATCAAGATGCAGAACAGCATGCATAGCGTGCTGACTTTGTGTAGAAACATGCACACACACAGGTGCACACGCATACATGCACACACTGCGTATGCGTAAAACGTGATCTAACTTTTTATAAGGTCTTCTGGAGGCAAAGGGAGATAATGTTTGTCCAATGCCTGGTGTTGTGTCTGTTACATAGTAAGTGCTCAATTTATGGTTGGTGTCACCATTTGACATCAGACTACAAAGTTCCTTCCTATTCGACCCCGATGCCTCTCTGGAAAGGGCGTTTGCATGAACGGCACTTAAGAACCCTGTGAGTCTGTGTTGGAGACAAGCTGTGGCAACTTAGCAAAAACCTGTCTCAAAATTAAAAATTAAAAAAGGGGTGGGGTTGTAGCTCAGAGGTGCCCCAGAGCTCAGGGTTCAGCCCTCAGTACTGCAAAAACAAAACCAACAAACGAGCAAATAAATCGCTTTATTAAAAAAAGAAAAGAAGAACAGTGTGAGTCACAGGTTAGAAGAAGCCAGGATAGTTTTCAAGGGGACACACGGGGTCTTTGTGCTGATAAATCCCACAGGGACTCTAGTTCCATCCCTGGATGGTGCCCGCTACTCCAGGGGTCTCAGGAGGCACACAAGAGCCCAGACCTGCAAGGTGTGACTCAGTGCAGAAGAAGCAAGAATATTAAAGCTCATTTCCTGGGGAGGTGGAGACCTTGCTTACCCTGGACATCCCAGAGGACGAGGCCACCGTTTAGTCAGGCAGCCCAAGAAGAAGTACTTGGGCAGATGGAGGTGGAGCCGGTCGGGCTAACGTGACTCTAACAGGAGTGATCATGACCGCATCGGCCTTTAACGTGTTCCAGAATCTCCCAGAGCTTGTGGAAATGCAGATCCTCACATCCCCACTTACAGATACTCTATCTGGCTGGAGCAGGGCCCAGAAATCAGCGTTTGAAACACAAACAGATCTCCAGGTGAGATCCTGGTTCCAGACACATCCACGGAACAGACAGCATGGAGCACCTCGTTAGGCCTGAAAAGTAAACAGAAATAGATTGGAAAAGACGAAGTTGGGATGATCCCCAAAACTGAAGACTTAAACAAGACCCAGCGTCTCCTAGTATTCCAAATAGAGAAGACAAAATCCAAAATCACTTGACAGATGAAGAAGAAGGGGAATTTCAACTCACATGGGAAAACACAATTAGGAGGCGTCACACCAAGGTGGCAAAGGTGTTAGAGATACCTGATGGAGACTTTTAAAGTAGTGACTATAAAACATGATCAAACAACCTCAAAACCCGTGGAAAACAAGCGGATAGTTTCCATGAAGAAATAGAAGAGGCTTCTCACCAGTGGCACTAATGCTGTCTGGGTCTAGGAGACTGTGGGGGACTTTCCCATGCATTGTAGGATGTCAACTCGCATCTGAAGTCTCTACCCACCAGGTGCCTGTGTTAGTCCTCTCAACCAGTTGTTAGAGCCAAAAGTATCTCCAGACCTTGCCAAACGTTTCCTAGGGAACATCTAGATAGAATCTATTAAGAAAGCAAATGCTCATTTTTACAACTGAAAAACACAGTAGCTAAAAGTAAAAATTCACTGATTATACTCAGTAAGAGGTTAGAGAAGACAGAAGAAAACAGTAGAGAAATTGAAGGTCAAGCCACCGAAAATTATCCAGTTTGAGTAACAGAGAGGGAAAAAAGATTTTTAAAAAATGGAGTAGAACTTCAAAAACTATGGGACACCAGCTAAAGGTTTCACGTTCATGTCATCAGAGTTTATGAAGAAGAAACATAGGAGGGCTGTGCCGAAAAGTATTTGAGAAAATAATGACTAAACACTTCCAAAGCCCGGTGAAAGACATCAATCTACAGATCCAAAAAATCTAGCAAGTCCCAAATGGGATAAATCCAAAGAAATCCATAGCCAGACACACCACAATCAAACTTCTGAAAATTAGAGACAAAAGTTAAAATTCAGCAGATCTGAGTTTGTGAGGTGCAGCTAACGCTGTACTTACAGGAAAATGCATAGCATTCAAGGCACCATTAGGATGAAGAGACATTTGAATGAACAGCGTAAGTTTCCACTTTAAGAAACCAAAGAAGAGTGAAAAGGGAGGGGGAGCATTAGGAAAGAAGTAATGAAGGGAGCAGCAGAAATCAGTTAAAATGTACACGAGCAATAGGGAAATCAACATGTCCAAAGCTGGTTCTCTGAGAAAATCAATAATATTTGTGAGCTTCTAGCAAGTCTGGCAAAGAAAAAAGAAATGACCAGATTTGAGAATGAAAGACAAGAAGTTTTGAGCATTAAAAGGCCAATCCAGGGAATGCTATGAGAAGCCTACACATATGAATTCTATAATTTAGATGAAATGGACAAAAGACTCAAAAATAGAAAACTACCAAAACTTACCCAAGACGAAACAGATAAATCAGCCTTATAACTGTAAATGATCTGGAATTTGTACTTTTAGACCTTCTGAAAAACAAATCCCTGGCGAGGCACCATGGTGCACGCCTGTAAATCCCAGCCACTTAGGAGGCTGAGGCAGGAGGATCATGAGTTCAAAGCCAGCCTCGGTAAAAGCGAGGCCCTAAGCAGCTCAGTGAGACCCTGTCTCTAAATAAAATACAAAACAGGGCTGGGGATGGGGCTCAGTGGTCAAGTGCCGCTGAATTCAATCGCTGGTACCAAAAAAAGAAAGAGAGAGAGAGAGAGAGAGAGAGAGAGAGAGAGAGAGAGAGAGAGAGAGAGAGAAATCTCTTGGCCCAGATTGCTTTATTGGAAATTTCTAAAAAAAAATTTACCCTATGTACACATATAATTACATGGCCAGTGTGATTCTACATCATAGACAACCAGAAGAGTGAGAAGTTATACTCCATTTATGTATTATATATCAAAATGTCATTCTACTGTCATGTATAACTAATTAGAATTTAAAAAAGAAGAGCTTGTGCTTGTGGAATGGAGAAACAGATTGATTATTTATTTACTGACTGCGGCAGACAGAATCATTCCATTCAATTGAATTTCTCTCTCTCCTCCCAGGTCCAGTACTTTTCTTCAGATTTCAACGGATGGTTTAATTTTCCCTTTTGATACTGTGATTCAACCTCCTCTTTCATAGCTCATATCTAAAAAGGCATACTTTGGGATGCTTTTCTAGGGATTCTTTGTTTAAAAGAAACATATTAACAATATCCCAACAAGTACATTCATAGACTGAATTTTGTCGATTAACTTTTTTCAGGACTTCACTTGTGTGCATAAAGACCCATGATTACATTTCACACATTGTGGTAAATAGCTGGTTCTCAGTAAATGTTTGTTGAATTAAAAAAAGAAAGAAATATGGTTTTTTTACATAATTTCTCCCAGAAAAAGAGGAGGTGACGCTTTCCATTTCTTTCTAAAGTTAGTGTTTACTTTGAGATCAAAACTAGGCAAAGGCACTACAAGAAAACTTTAAACTAACATCGCTCATAAAGGCAGACACAAAAAATCTTCAACAAATCTTAGTGATTTCGATCCAAAAACACAGTTAAAAAAATATCACAATCAAGTAGGTTTATTTTGGGAGTTCAAGACTTGCTTAATCTGTAAAAATCTATCAATGTACCCCACAATATTAAGAGATCAAAGAAAAACTACATGATTGCATTAATTGATGTAGGAAAAGCTTTTGACAAAATTCAGCATACATTCATGATAAAAACTCATGATAAAAACTCAAAATTGGGAGATCCAACATGGCGGCCGGCGAGGAAGCAGCGATTCCAATGTCTCCACTTTAACGGGATCAGAAAGACCCATCGGAACAGCGGCAGCCTACCTACAGAGGAACTTCTAGCAAAATTCCTTTAAGAGGAGAGCTGCCGTGAACTGGTAGGTTTATTGGAAGTGACAGTTTGTCCCAGAGAAGTGGATCTTGGCCAGCCACGTGGGCACAGAGGTCTAGTCCCGCAGCCATCAGCTGCTCCTGCAAGCGGCTCTCCCGGGAGGTCCAGCTCTCGCTCTGCGAGTGGCCGCCCCACCTGCCCGGTTCTTAACCACGTGGCCACAGCTACCCGGCTCCACAGGCGGCCCTGCGGCGGGTGCAGAAGTCCAGTCCTGCAGTCAGCAGCCGCTTTTGCAAGCGGCCGGCACCCAGAGCGGCTTGGCCCGCCCCGCCCAAACCGGCAGACGGCCCCACCAACCTGGCTCTCACGGGAGGCCTGTGAGCGGCCGCCACACCCACCCTGGGAGCGGCTGCCACACCCGCCCGGCTATTAACCAAGCGGCCGCAACTGCCCGGCTCTACAGGTGGCCCCCCCGACGGGCACAGAGGTCCAATCCCGCGGCCACCAGCAGCTTCTGCAAGCGGCGGCGGCCCGGAGTGGAGTGGCTGCCCAAACTGGCAGAAGCCCCCGCCATCCCGGCTCTCCTGGGAGGCCCTGCTCTCGCTCTGCGAACAGCCACACCACCCGCCCGGATCTTAGCTACGCAGCCGCAGCTGCCCCGCTCTTCAGGCGGCCCCCGGCAGCCCGACTCAGCTAGAAGGGTCCCCACATGGCCCAGCACATGGCCATGCCCTCCGGGCTCTGCTAACAGCCCCGCCCACCTGGCAAACAACCGGGGAAACTTCAAAATCTCTCCATGGGCGTGACCATAAGGACCAAAGGACTCTCCACCCCCAACTCCCCCTACTGCCAGAGTCAGGCAGACCTGAGACCCACCAGTGGAACAGGCCTAGAGGCCTGCCAGCATGGTAGACACGTCACACCAATTGGAGTAGGGGCAGAGCAGAGCAGCCGCCCGCATCCGGATCAGGCCCAACGACCCGAGGGGGTGGTAGTCACGTTACCACATTGGAGTGGGGGCAGAGCAGAGCCGCCACCCGCGCCCGCAGGGTGGGCAGACCTGCGAACGACCAGCAGAGCAGGCCTAGCGGCCCGCCAGCGCAGTAGACAGATCACCCCAATTAGAGGAGGAGCACAGCCACTACCCGCCCTGCAAGGGAGATTTTTCAACTATACAAGAGCAATATAAGTAATTAGGGGGAAAATTTTAAAAACACAACAGTTTCGCCAAGCAGAAAGAAACGCGAGCAGTATGAAAAGACAAGGAAAGAAAGGACCACAAGCAATGCAGTTCAACTCAACTTTAGGAGAGGTAATAGCTGCAACAGATGGAATGTCAGATAAAGAGTTCAGGATATACATGCTTCAGATGATCTGGAGTCTCAAGGAAGACATGAGACAGCAAAATCAGACAATGAAAGATCACATCGACAAGGAACTACATAAACAAATCCAGGAAGTAAAAGATCAATTTCACAGGGAGATAGAGGTAATAAAAAACAAACAAATAGAAATCCTAGAAATGCAGGAAGCAATAAACCAACTTAAAAACTCAATTGAGAATACTACCAGCAGAGTAGATCACTTAGAAGATAGAACATCAGACAATGAAGACAAAGTATTTCAACTTGAAAAGAACATAGACAGCTCAGCAAGTCTGCTAAGAAACCATGAGCAGAACATCCAGGAATCATGGGATAATATCAAAAGACCAAACTTAAGAGTCATTGGGATACAGGAAGGCACAGAGCTCCAAACCAAAGGAATGAACAGTCTATTCAGTGAAATAATACGAGAAAACTTCCCTGACTTGAAGAATGAGACAGAATCCCAAATCCTAGAAGCCTACAGGACGCCAAATGTGCAAAATCATAAGAGATCCACACCTAGACACATTATAATGAAGATGCCCAACATACAGAATAAGGAGAGAATTTTAAAAGCTGCAAGAGAAAGAAAGCAGATTACATTTAGGGGTAAACTAATCAGGATAACAGCTGATCTCTCAACACAGACTCTGAAAGCTAGAAGATCCTGGAAAAACATATTTCAAATGCTGGAAGAAAATGGGTTCCAACCAAGAATCGTGTATCCTGCGAAATTAAGCTTCAGGATGGAAGATGAAATTAAAACCTTCCACGATAAACAAAAGTTAAAAGAATTCGCAGCTAGAAAACCATCTCTTCAAAAAATCCTTGGCAAAACATTACAGGAAGAGGAAATGGAAAATAACATTGAAAACCAACAGAGGGAGGTAGGACAGTAAAGGGGGGAAAGTAATCAAAGAGGAAAACAAATCAGGTTTAGTAACATTAATAAACAAATATGGCTGGAAGAACAACCCATATCTCAATAATAACCCTAAATGTTAATGGCTTAAACTCACCAATTAAGAGACACAGGCTAGTAGAATGGATCACAAAATAAGACCCAACAATATGCTGCGTACAGGAGACGCATTTGATAGGAAAAGATATACATAGACTGAAGGTGAAAGGTTGGGAAAAATCATACCACTCATATGGACTGCGGAAACAAGCAGGAGTGTCCATACTCATATCTAATAAAATAGATTTCAAGCCAAAGTTAATCAAAAGGGATAAAGAAGGACACGTCATACTGCTCAAGGGAACTATACACCAACAAGACATAACAATCATAAATATATATGCCCCAAATAATGGTGCAGCTATGTTCATCAAGCAAACTCTTCTCAAGTTCAAGAGTCTAATAGACCAACATACAATAATCATGGGAGACTTCAACACACCTCTCTCACCACTGGACAGATCTTCCAAACAAAAGTTAAATAAGGAAACTATAGAACTCAATAACACAATTAATAACCTAGACTTAATTGACATATATAGACTATACCACCCAACATCAAATAGTTACACTTTTTTTCTCAGCAGCACATGGAACCTTCTCAAAAATAGACCATATATTATGTCACAGGGCAACTCTTAGACAATATAAAGGAGTAGAGATAATACCATGCATCTTATCTGATCATAATGGAATGAAACTGAAAATCAATGATAAAAGAAGGAAGGAAAAATCAAGCATCACTTGGAGAATGAACAATAGGTTACTGAATGATCAATGGGTTTTGGAAGATATCAAGGAGGAAATTAAAAACTTCTTAGAGTTTTTTCACAGACACAACATATTGGAATCTATGGGACACATTGAAAGCAGTTCTAAGAAGAAAATTCATTGCTTGGAGTTCATTCCTTAAAAAAAAAGAAAAACCAACAAATAAACGATCTCATACTTCATCTCAAAATCCTAGAAAAAGAAGAGCAAAATAACAGCAAAAGAGGTAGAAGGCAAGAAATAATTAAAATCAGAGCTGAAATTAATGAAATTGAAACAAAAGAAACAATTGAAAAAATTGACAAAACTAAAAGTTGGTTCCTTGAAAAAATAAATAAAATTGACAGACCCTTAGCCATGCTAACGAAGAGAAGAAGAGAGAGAACCCAAATTACTAGCATACGGGATGAAAAAGGCAATATCACAACAGACACTTCAGAAATACAGAAGATTATCAGAAATTATTTTGAATCCTTATACTCCAATAAAATAGAAGATAGTGAAGGCATAGATAAATTCCTTAAGTCTTATGATCTGCCCAGATTGAGTCAGGAGGATATAGACAACCTAAACAGACCAATAACAATAGAGGAAATAGAAGAAACCATCAAAAGATTACCAACTAAGAAAAGCCCAGGACCAGATGGGTATACAGCAGAGTTTTACAAAACCTTTAAAGAGGAACTAACACCAATACTTTTCAAACTATTTCAGGAAATAGAAAAAAAGGGAGAACTTCCAAATTCATTCTATGAGGCCAACATCACCCTGATGCCTAAACCAGACAAAGACACCTCAAAGAATGAAAACTACAGACCAATATCTCTAATGAACCTAGATGCAAAAATCCTCAATAAAATTCTGGCGAATCAGATTCAAAAACATATCAAAAAAATCATACACCATGATCAAGTAGGATTCATCCCTGGGATGCAAGGCTGGTTCAATATACGGAAATCAATAAATGTTATTCACCACATCAATAGACTTAAAAATAAGAACCATATGATCATCTTGATAGATGCAGAAAAAGTATTCGACAAAGTACAGCATCCCTTTATGTTTAAAACTCTAGAAAAATTAGGGATAACAGGATCATACCTCAACATTGTAAAAGCAATCTATGCTAAGCCTCAGGCCAGCATCATTCTGAATGGAGAAAAATTGAAGGCATTCCCTCTAAAATCTGGTACAAGACAGGGATGCCCTCTCTCACCACTTCTGTTCAACATAGTCCTCAAAACACTGGCCAGAGCAATTAGACAGATGAAAGAAATTAAAGGCATAAAAATAGGAAAAGAAGAACTTAAATTATCACTATTTGCAGATGACATGATTCTTTACCTAGCAGACCCAAAAGGGTCTACAAAGAAACTATTAGAGCTAATAAATGAATTCAGCAAAGTGGCAGGATATAAGATCAACATGCATAAATCAAATGCATTCCTGTATATCAGCGACAAATCCTCTGAAACGGAAATGAGGACAACTACTCCATTCACAATATCCCCCCCAAAAATAAAATACTTGGGAATCAACCTAACAAAAGAGGTGAAAGACTTATACAATGAAAACTACAGAACCCTAAAGAAAGATATGGAAGAAGACCTTAGAAGATGGAAAAATATACCCTGCTCATGGATAGGCTGAACTAACATCATCAAAATGGCGATATTACCAAAAGTTCTCTATAAGTTCAATGCAATGCCAATCAAAATCCCAACAGCATTTCTTGTAGAAATAGATAAAACAATCATGAAATTCATATGGAATAATAAAAGACCCAGAATAGCAAAAACAATGCTAAGCAGGAAGTGTGAATCAGGCGGTATAGCAATACCAGACTTCAAACTATACTACAGAGCAATAGTAACAAAAACAGCATGGTACTAGTACCAAAACAGGCGGGTGGACCAATGGTACAGAATAGAGGACACAGAAACCAATCCACAAAACTACAACTATCTTTTATTTGATAAAGGGGCTAAAAGCATGCAATGGAGGAAGGATAGCATCTTCAACAAATGGTGCTGGGAAAACTGGAAATCCATTTGCATCAAAATGAAACTGAATCCCTTTCTCTCACCATGCACAAAAGTTAACTCAAAATGGATCAAGGAGCTTGATATCAAATCAGAGACATAGCATCTGATAGAAGAAAAAGTTGGCTATGATCTACATACTGTGGGGTCGGGCTCCAAATTCCTCAATAGGACACCCATAGCACAAGAGTTAACAACTAGAATTAACAAATGGGACTTACTCAAACTAAAAAGTTTTTTTCTCAGCAAAAGAAACAATAAGAGAGGTAAATAGGGAGCCTACATCCTGGGAACAAATCTTTACTCCTCACACTTCAGATAGAGCCCTAATATCCAGAGTATACAAAGAACTCAAAAAATTAGACAAAAAGACAACAAATAAC
This sequence comes from Ictidomys tridecemlineatus, assembly GCF_052094955.1. Classification (NCBI taxonomy): domain Eukaryota; kingdom Metazoa; phylum Chordata; class Mammalia; order Rodentia; family Sciuridae; genus Ictidomys; species Ictidomys tridecemlineatus. Next base: position 50,958,844 of record NC_135477.1, on the reverse strand, counting down.
CCAATCAACAAATGGGCCAAGGACCTGAACAGACACTTCTCAGAGGAGGACATACAATCAATCAATAAGTACATGAAAAAATGCTCACCATCACTAGCAGTCAGAGAAATGCAAATCAAAACCACCCTAAGATACCATCTCACTCCAGTAAGATTGGCAGCCATTACCATGTCAAACAACAACAAATGCTGGCGATGATGTGGGGAAAAGGGTACACTTGTACATTGTTGGTGGGGCTGCAAATTGGTGCAGCCAATTTGGAAAGCAGTATGGAGATTTCTTGGAAAGCTGGGAATGGAACCACCATTTCACCCAGCTATTCCCCTTCTCGGTCTATTCCCTAAAGACCTAATAAGAGCATGCTACAGGGACACTGCTACATCGATGTTCATAGCAGCACAATTCACGATAGCAAGATTGTGGAACCAACCTAGATGCCCTTCAATAGATGAATGGATAAAAAAAATGTGGCATTTATACACAATGGAGTATTACTCTGCATTAAGAAATGACAAAATCATAGAATTTGGAGGGAAATGGATGGCATTAGAGCAGGTTATGCTAAGTGAAGCTAGCCAATCCTTAAAAAACAAATGCCAAGTGACTTCTTTGATATAAGGGGAGTAACTAAGGACAGAGTAGGGACGAAGTGCAGGAGAAGAAGATTAACATTAAACAGGGACGAGAGGTGGGAGGGAAAGGGAGAGAGAAGGGAAATTGCATGGAAAGGGATGGTGATCCTCAGGGTTATACAAAATTACATACAAGAGGAAGTGAGGGGTAAGGGAAGAATAATACAAGTGGAAGAAATGTTTTACAGTAGAGGGGGTTGAGAGAGAAGAGGAGAGGGGAGGGGAGGGGAGGGGGGATAGTAGAGGATAGGATAGAGAGCAGAATTCATCAGACACTAGAATGGCAATATGTAAATCAATGGAAATGTAACTGATGTAACTGATGTGATTCAGCAATCTGTATACGGGGTAAAAATGGGAGTTCATAACCCTTTTGAATCAAACTGTGAAATATGATATATCAAGAAAGATGTAATGTTTTGAACAATAAAAAAACTCAAAATTGCCATTTAGGGGGCTGAGGCAGGAGGACCACAAATTTCAGGCCAGCCTCAGCAACTTAGCAAGACCCTGTCTCAAAATAAGAAATAAAAAGGGCTGGGATGTAGCTCAGAGGTTAAGCAACAGCTGCTTCAATCCCTGCTACAAAACAAACAAAAACTCACGAGGAGAACCTCCTCAATCCAATGGAAGCATCTATGAACAATCCTTATCTAACCTCATTCCTGATGATGGAAGGCTGGGGGCTCACTGCTTCCCACCCACATCCGAGAGTCAGGCCACTTTGCCCACGTGGACAGCCCTCCTCACCATTGCATGGACGTCCTAGCTGTGAAAAGGCAAGAGAAAGAAATAAGAAACATACAGATTATAAAAAATAACAAGAGTGTCCCTGCTCTCAGGCAATAAGATTACCTAGGCAGAAACCCCAAGGACTCGCCAAAGAGACTCGGGGAACGAATAAATTTAACAGGATCTCAGGATGCAGAGTCGATACCTAGAAACCAATCCTTTCTGTACAACAGGAAAAAGAAACGTAAAGAAGCCATCACTTAGGGTAGCTCTAAAAAATAAAAAGACTTCTTAGGTAAAATCTTAAAAAATAAGAACACGTGTAGGACCTTCCACATGATTATAATGGGGAAATTACAAAAAAAAGAAAAACAAGTCCAAGAATGCCTAGTGGAGAAATCCTTATTTACTAAATATAATACGTTCCTGTGTTTATTAGTTAGGAGACTCGACAGTATAAAGATGTCAATCTTTGCCAAAAGAGTGAAGGGATTTCCTTCGACTCCCACGAAAATATCAGCATTATTTTCTTGCCTACAGAGACAAGCTGATTCTAAATCGTATATAGAAAGACCACAAAACTAGAATAACTAAAGCGATTTTGAAAAAGAAAAATGAAGTTGCAGGAATTATACTACTCAGTTTTAAATCTTGCTGTAAAACTAGTGTGCAAAAAAGGGCACAGACCGTGTAGAAAAGGACACACCCAGAATGGAGGGTTAGAAATGGACCCACAGAGATATGGCCAATGGCTTGTCTTTTCTTCTTTTCTTTTCTTTGTTTTTTTTTTTTTTTTTTGTACCGGGATTGAACCCAGGGGCACTTAACCTCTGAGCCACATCCCAGCCCTTTTTTATATTTTATTTAGAAACAGGGTCTGAGGCTGGCTTTGAACTCGCGATCCTCCTGCCTCAGCCTACTGAGCTGCTGGGATTCGAGGTGTGTGCCTCCTTGCCTGGTAGCCAAGAGCTTTAAAAAAAAAATTTTTTTTTTAGTTGTTGATTGGCTTTTATTTATTTACTTCTATGTGGTGCTGAGAATCGAACCCAGTGCCTCACACATGCTAGGCAAGCACTCTGCCACTGAGCCCCAGCCCCAGCCCAGACAATAGTTTTTTTTTGACAAAAGCGTAAATGTGATTAAATGGAGAGGGATAATCTCCAACAAATGGTGCTGAACTGATTGGACATTCATAGGAAAAAGATGAACTTTAAACCTTGAAGTTGATACAAAATTAACTCAAATGGATCACAGATTAAATGTAAAACAATCCTTTAAGACTCCCAGAAAAAAATCATAGCGGAAATTGCCTGCAATCTCAACTTTCACTTAGCCTAATGCCTTTGAGATTCATCCAAAGAGTCCTTAGACATGATGCTAAAAGTATGATTAGAAAAGAAAATAACTCGGACTGTATGGAAACGTAAAAGGCACTGTTCTGGCAACGACGGGGAAAGACTGGAGTGGGAATCTTTCATGCAAGACTGAGAGAAATGACACAACTTGCCAAAGGACCTGCATCCAGAATATATAAAAAGCTCTTAGGGTTCAATAATAAGAAAACAAAGTAGTATGAAATGGGAAAAAGCATTGAATAGACACATCCCTAAAATGGATCTAAAGGTGGCAAGTAAGAGCATGAAAAGATGCTCAGTATCTTCAGTCGTAAGAGAAATGCAAGTTAAAACTAATAATGCAAGAATAATAATTAATATAACTAATAATAATTAAGCAAAACTACTAAGTTGAGTCATGATGAGGTTGTAGGACAATTGGGATTCACCGATACATCTGAGGAAAATGCAAAATAGTAAAGTTACTCTGGAAAAAAACTTAGGCTTCTCTTACAATGTTAAACATACAACTATATTGACCCAGCCATCCAAATCTGGGCCTTTGCCCTAAAAAAAAAAATTGAAATCTGATGTTCACAGAAAAATATGTATATAAATATGTATAGAAGCTCTAATTCATTATTGCCCCAGACTGCAGACGATCCAAATAGCTCTCAGTGTGTGAATGCATAAGCAAACTGTGGTAGGTCCATTCACTGGAACCCTCATTGACAAGAAAAAGGAAAAAAAAAAAGATTCAAATTTCATGCAACCACATGTTTGGATTTTAAAGGTATTCTGCTGAGTGAAGAAAGCCAGCATCAGAAGGTCGCGTTCTGAATGACTTTATTCACACGACATTCTTGGAAACAACTCTTTAAAAGATGGTGTTGGAGAACAAATCAGTGGTTGACGTAGGGATGTCACCAGAGAGGGGCAGCATGAAGGGAGCTTCTGCATCCCGGTTGCAGCGTTGCTTACACAGACCTGCATGTGATTTAAAAATTCATGTGACCTTATTTCTCACTGTCTGCAGCTATCAAACATAACTGAAGTGGGTACAAGTTTTAATGGTCAATCATTCTTTAGAAAAGATGGGAGGGAAAAAGTTCATAGAACTGTGCACCCGTTTTACTGTATGATAATTTCAGAGTAAAGTTAATTTAAAAAGAAAAACCTCTCAGGTGGACCGAGGGTCCAGGTTGATGGCTGCATCTCATTCCGAGTAGAGAGGACCCTGCTGGTCCATGACTTCTGCACCCTCCAGTTCCACCAACTGCAGATAGAAAATACTGCATCCGGACTGGACATGTTCTGACATTCTGAACTGGACATGTTCTGACACACACCGCCAAATACACCATAACAACTATTTACATAGCATTTTCATGGTATTAGGCATTATTAGTGACCCAGAGACGATCAAGCGGGAGGACGGGTGTCAGCTACGTGGTGTTATGGTTTTGCTCTGGAAAGTCCCTCAAGGTCCTGGGAGATCAGAGGTGGGCACTGGTTGGATCATGAGAGCGCTGACCTCATCTGTGGATTAATCCACTAAGAACTGGATCCACTACTGGGAGGTGGGGCCTAGTTGGAGGAGGGATGTCCCTGGGGTGTGACGGGAAGGGTTTGTCTTCTCTGTGGCTTCTTCTCCCAGGCACAAACCCTGCTTCCCGACTGCCTGGAGCTGAGCAGCTTTCCCCACCCATTACACCCTCTGCCAGGACGGTCTGCCTCGCCCGGACTCACTCACCCACCCACAAACACCCATCGGTCTATGAGGGGCTTGAGCATCTGCAGATCCGGGTGTCGGTGAAGGCTCTGAACCCGTCCCCCTGGCTGAGGAACGGGTGTACTAACCTGTTCACCTGTTGCTTAGCCACAAGCCATTGGCTCTCTACCAGCCACACCCCCAGCCTCCCAATCGGAGACTCCCTGAAGGCAAGGGCCAGGACTCTGGATGCCCTATGGCTCCGGGCATTCCCAGATCCTCCCTTTCCTGTCCTTCTTTCCACCTCTCCCTGCCCTTCTCTCCATTTCTGCCTTCCTTTCTCTCCTCCTTTGTGGTGCTCTTCCCAGGTCCATGGTTTTCCATGAGCTCATTCTGGATCCCAGGCCTGGGTCCCCCTCCATGGCTCCGCACCTGCCGTGACCTGGCAGGTGAACAGCGCATGGCCCAACTGCTCTTAGGGGCCATGTCTCTGGATCTCATGGAAAGGTTGGGAGGATGCGGCTCAGCAGGGCCACCGTCCTACTGCAAGCCCCGTCCATGGCCAGTTCCAGAACCCGGCTCCTTGCCGTGAAACTGGCGACCATCCCACTAGCTCTCACAGCGGCTTTGACCACCCCCTCCTCCAGCCTCCAGGATGCCACCTGGTTTAACGGGGAGTCACTCCACCTGCTGGTGCCCTGAAACTCTCTAACCACAAACTGCAGAGCCCAGGGCTGAACAGTGTGCTGGGAATTTTCCCCAAGAACCACAAAACGGGTCCACCTAAACAGGTCTCTCTTCTTTCCTTGGAATCACCCGCCCTTTTCCCATGTTCCCCATCCTTCCTGTCCCCTAAGTCAAAACTGGCGTCCACCTGGGCTCCTGCCCGTCTCCTCCTGAGCCAGTTCTGCTCTGGGAGAGCGCTCGGGCGTCTTCTTGCACTTCTCGCCCACTGTTGGTCCTCACTGTCTCTCCCTGGCCCTGGCCTGAGGCCCACCCCCACATGACCACCAAAACATGACCTGAAGGTGCCTGGCCGGGCTGGAAACCCAGCCGAGCTCCCTGTTGCTTGGAGAAGAAATGGCCAATGTCTACACCTGGTCAACGGGCCTCTGCCTCTCTGGACTCACCCTCTCCCCACACGTCTGATGGAGCCTGTGCACATGGCTCCTTCCAACTGGGGGCCTCCCCCACTTCTATTTGGCCTATCGTCCCAGGGTAGTGGCAGAATGGTGGCCCCCCAAGAGATATTTCTACACCCCACCCTGGAACTGTGAATGTGGCCTGAATTGGAAAAAAGATCTTTACAGAGGTAATTAAGGATCTCGAGATGAGGCTGCCTTCCGGGGTTATCTGGATGGGCCACAGGTCCAGTGACAAGTGTCCTTCCAAGAGCAAGGCCACGGTATATTGGACAGAGAGGAGGAGGAAGCAGTAGGACCTCAGAGGTCGGCACTGCAGCTACAACCAAGATGTGGTGCGTCACCACGGATGCTGGGAGAGGCAAGGGACAGGGTCTTCCAGAGACCCTGGAGGAAGCACAGTCCTGTAGGTCCCTTGGATCCTGACTTCCGACCCCTGGAATGATGCATGAATTTCCTTTGTTTGTTTTAAGCCACCGAATCTGTGGTCATTCCTTACAGCAACCACAGGAAATGGACACACTCAGGGTTTGCTTTCTCTGTGACACCTTCCCAGGCCCCCGGGTGGATCACTCCCTTCTCTGAGGATGCACTTCTCCCACTGGGAGGCGTGTCAGGAGGGGCTGAAGCCATGTCACTACCAGGGGAAGAGGAGCAAGGCATTTGATGTGTGCACAGGGACATTTCGCTATATATACATGCCTAATAGCTACTCATCCCAGAGAGGAACACTTGCACAGGGGCACCCACAGAAATATGTAAGAGTCCATGTAGCAGCAAAAACAGCTCCTATTCACAACCATTGGAAACAGCCCAGTGTCTGTTTTCAGAATGGATAAATAGTGGCCAGTCCGCACACAGGAATACTATTCAGCAGGGAAAAATAAAGACGCTACAGTTACACATGGAAGCATCTAGAGAATATCATGCAGGGCCAAAAATGTATTGGAGAAGGATGCCTGCAGAGAGGTGTCATCGATGTCGAGAACCAAAGCAGGTAAATGCATGGTTTGGGTCCACACTTGCACGTGGAACTGTAAAGAAGCAAGGGGGATGTCCAGCCAAACGGGAGGCAGTGATCACCTCTGCAGGGGAGGAGGGAGGGCAGTCGGGGAGGAGAAGTCAGGGACCGTCCAGAGCCACGTGGATCAGCACTAACACGCAGATGGGTCACCCCGGGGTCTGGTTACCACGCAGCGGGTCTTGGTTGGGCTGAAATTCTGTGCTTTCTACAAGCTTCCAAGTAAGGCAGGTACTGAGGGCTCAGAACATACTGCAAGCTGCAAGGCTAAATCAGGACACATGATGGTCTGGCCAGGGTCACCTCTGTCCTTGGTCATGGATTAGAATCACTTGGAGCTTTAAACACCCCCAGGTCCCCTCTTCCCCACGACTCTGGTTCTAGGAGCACCCCTGGGGTGGAGCCGGGCACAGTGTGTGGGGAAGACTCCCCACGTGGCTGTATGGGCATCGGTGGCAGTCACTGTCCCTGCTCTGGATCTGGGTGGGGACACACAGGTGTCCACTTCATCTCATTCTTAGAGCTTTCCTCTGCGTTTGTCACACGGGCACGTACGCATGCGCACACACAGGACGAAGATAAAAAGTGTGTGACGTGGACAAGCCGAGCTGAGAGCTTCGAGGTCAGGGAAGGGAAAGAGAGGGGAAGCAGAAAGGATTCCTAAAAATACTTTCTTCTGGAAGCTGCTCCGGAAGCCGGCGACGGAGCTGTCAGTGGGCACAGCAGGCGGCAGCCACGGGGTTGGTCCGGCGTCCGCCACCTGTCAGTGGCTGGATCAGGTGGGCGGCAGCGCAGGCAGCTAAGCAGCGGATCCGTCCCTCAGCCGGCGAGCGAGGTGCTGTGGCTGTCACCGAGCAGGCCTGTCTGCTAGGCTGCAGGTGGACTGGCTTCTTAGTATGGTGGTCAGTGGCCTGTCGCTGTCAGGCAGCGGGTAGGACCCACCCCACTGGCTGACAGTCGCTGCGAGAGGGTTCGTGGAAGGCCTGTCGGCGCCTGGAGGGGTCGGTCGGCAGCACTCAGCCGGTCAGTCGGTCGGCCGGTCAGCTGATCCATCATCCTGCCTGCTGGTGGGGGGAATCTGTGATGAAATAGGTGGCCAGGAACCAGTGTGTCAGCCAGTCGGTGACAATTTTTAGACAGACAACCCATGACTCTCTGTCGGATGTCACATCCATCCGTCAGCCAGATGATTAGCTGGCCAGTTCCCGGGTCAGTGCCCGGCTGTCAGTCCGTCACTCTGTCTGTGCTTCATTCCTACCTCCCCGTGTCAGCTGGTCACTGAGATGGCCAGCCAACCCGGAGGGGCAGTGGTCGGGGCAGGTGCCCAGAACAGGTGGCCTCTGCGCTGAGAAGTCCCTCGAGAGCCAGCCTGCTTGGGGAGGGCTCTGGGCTGTTGGAGGGCAAGATGCTGCTACTATTATTATCCAGCCCCCAGGCTCCGGGAAGTAGGCAAGGCCATCAATAGCCCTCCCTCCCTTTCGTTCATTCACGAGGTTCCTGCCACAGAGAAGGGGTGCTTCCCGGAGCCGGAACTGGAGGAGGGGGCCGACGTTGATGGATCGTTCCCGTCAGCCTTGGTCACCCCCTGATGCTGTCACCGGATGGGAGTGTGGTGGGAGCAAGTCCTGGGAGGCCCTTGCTGGCCTGGCCACGCCCCTCCCTCAGACCTGGCCGTCGAGCTGCCTGCTCTGGACCAGCAGAGCTGGGAGGGTGGACATAAGGTCAGCACAAGGGACATGGATTTCATGTCAGCTCTTATGACCCACCAAGACTCAAAAAGGAAAGGGGAAAATGCAGTCGCTGTCCACCCTTCACCCGGGAAGTTCATGGCGTGATCGTGTTGAACCCCCAATCACCCCGGAGGCGTCGTCCCCTGGGCACGCGGCTCAAGAGACAGCATCTGCCTGAGGTTCATGCGGCTCAGGTGTGTTGGCTCTGGGGTCCACCGGCTTCGCTTTACCTGGCTCCCAGCCTCACCATCCCCCTCGTGTTGGTGGAGCCTGGGGAGGTGTCTAAGGTCTCTCCGGCTCTCGCTCTCTCCTGGGGGGCGCTGGCTGGGCCACTGGGGGGCGCTGGCTGAGGCACTCCTGGGCCTGGTCTGCGGTCAGTGGCACTCTTCTTCAAGCACCTGGACTTGTGGAGCTGGAGGGGGCTGGCTGCTATCTTCTCTGCGTCCGGGCCCATGGGAGCAGACCCCTCCTGCAGCCAGGCCGAGAGCACCCCATGGGGGGGCCGCCTCTCAAAGGGAAAGGCAGAGCGCTGGGAAACAGGGACTGGGTGGGGGTGGAAGGGGACCGCACCAGTGCCCTGGACTTGTCACGCCTTGCTTATCTCCAGCTGTTGCCCTCCAAGCCTCATCTGCCTGGCCAGTGATGAGAGCCAATTCCACCTAAGCCGAGCCTTGTAAAGCGGTTGGGTGTTTCTACTTCCTCTCTTGGACTCTGGCCACCTGGGTGACAAGCCCTGACCCTTCTGCTAGGTAAATACAAGAGACATACGGGGCAGAGCCTGTCTGTCCCAGCCAAGGCCTTCCCCCACAGCCAGGGCCAGCTGGCCCTCAGCTCACCACAGATACCCGAGCAGCGCGACTCAGTCCTCCGAGCCTGGTTCTGACCGGCCAGACTCCCAGCTCCCATAGACTCCTGAGAAGTCAGAGTTTTATATATATATATTTGGTACTGGGGTTGAACCCAGGGGTACTTAACCTCTGAGCCACATCCCCAACCTTTTTTAAAAAAACATTTTATTTAGAGACAGGGTCTCACTGAGTTGCTCAGGGCCTCACTAAGTTGCTGAGGCTGGCTTTGAACCCGTGATCCTCCTGCCGCAGCCTCCTGAGCTGCTGGGATTATAGGTGTGCTCTTGGGCGGGTGCAGCTCAGGGGTTGAGTGCCCGCCCCCTGTGCACCAGGCTCTCTTCTGTTAGAGGGGCTGCTGAACTTGCAAGGAGACAGGCAGAAGGGACAATAGATGGGAAAGGCCTGGCCAACTGTCAAGCTCATGGGAGGGGCTGGGCTGGGGGGCCAGGGGCTGGCCTGCAGGGCCTGTGTCCCTGGGGTGGCAGGTCTGGGCTTGGCTAAGCAGAGGGCAGGCAGCGTATTAACCCAGCTCACCTCCTGCTCAAAGCAAGGCCAGCAGGCTGAGCCAGGGGCCAAACGGAGACTTATTTACAAACACAGCCCCTCACCTTCGCTTCCTCGGGAAGCCCCGTTGGAGGCATATAAATGAGAATCAATAGGCCAGTTATTAAACCGTAAATATCCCTCCCCTCGGGCTCTCGGGGCCAAGAGCTCTGAGCTCTCAGCTAAGGCAGCGTTGCCGAGTCCCCAGCTCAGCCCGTGCCCCCAGAACAGAGAGACACTGCTGCTGCCTTCAGAGCCACGTGGAGAGAGCCCTCAGCCCCCCACCCGCAGCTCAGAGTTTAGACCCCTCTCCCACCTGGCCGAGACCCAGAACACTCGAGTCAGGAAACTTCTATCCATGCACCTCCACATTGTGTGGATGGAGAGACCATACATGTCCCCAGAGGGAGGGTGACACATCCAAAGATATGTGCCAAGGAAGTGACAGAACCTACACTCAAACCTGGAGGTGGGGCCTTAGGCTTGTGCTGCCGTCTAGGGCAGGAGAGGAACTGCGGCACGGGTGTGGGCTCAGTGCTGTGACGTGGGGAAGGGAGGTGCAATGTGCAGCAGTTAATGGCAGGGACATGAGTGGGACCCGGTGACGCACAGGGGAAAGACAAGCTGCTCAGAGAAGCTGGGGGCAGGTGGAGGGGGCAAAGAGGGTATTGTGCAGGCAGAGGCTGGTGAATGAGAAAGCTGGGGAGTATGGTCCAGGGGAGGAGAGGACGCAGCAGCAGGTACGTCCCCACCCCATGCACGGCAGGCAAGGGCACTGGTTGGCTTCTTGCATTCTTTGACTGTGGGCCTCAAGGAGGCTGTGACTGAGCCAGGCATGGAGGATGAGTAGGATGTATGCTCATTTGTTCCTCTTTATGCAAGAGAAAGGAGTGGAGGGCGATCTAAGAGGGAGGCCAGAAGGAGGAAAGGCACCTGTGGGACGAAGAGGAAGATGATGATGATGGTGGTAGTGGTGATGATGATGGTGATGTTGGTGGAGATAATGGTGGTGAAGATGATGGTGGTGGTGATGGTGGTGGAGATGATGGTGATGGTGAAGATGATGGTGGTGGTGATGGTGGTGGAGATGATGGTGATGGTAGTGGAGATGATGGTGATGATGAAGATGATGATGGTGATTCTGGTGGAGATGATGGTGATGGTGGTGGTAATGATGGTGATGGTGGTGGTGATAGTGATGGTGGTGGAGGTGATGATGATGGTAGTGAAGATGATGGTGATGGTGGTGGAGGTGATGATGATGGTGGTGAAGATGATGGTGATGGTGATGGTGGTGGTGATAGTGATGATGATGGTGGTGAAGATGATGGTGATGGTGGAGATGATGGTGATGGTGATGGTGAAGATGATGGTGATGGTGGTGGAGGTGATGGTGATGGTGGTGAAGATGATGGTGATGGTGATGGTGGTGGTGTTAGTGATGATGATGGTGGTGGAGGTGATGGTGATGGTGATGGTGAAGATGATGGTGATGGTGGTGGAGGTGATGATGATGGTGGTGAAGATGATGGTGATGGTGGTGGAGGTGATGATGATGGTGGTGAAGATGATGGTGATGGTGGTGGTGGTGGTAATAGTGATGATGATGGTGGTGAAGATGATGGTGATGGTGGAGATGATGGTGATGATGATGGTGAAGATGATAGTGATGGTGGTGGTGATAGTGATGATGATGGTGGTGAAGATGATGGTGATGGTGATGGCGGTGGTGGTAGTGATGATGGAGATGATGATGACAATCATGATGATAGCAGCTATCACTTTCTAAAGTACTGTCTCAGCACAGCCCATGACTTATGCCTGGTGCATATTCTCATATATATAAGGATGTGTATGAGAATATATATCTTGGCCGCTCTGGCTCTGCCAAGAGCACTTGGCCTCTCCCCCAGCTGTTCTGAACCACTGAGCGCCTTGGGTGTGTTTCTGTTGAGAGAAGGCTGTTTCCCAGCCCCCTGCTCGAAGCTCACGTGATGGCATCTAGCCACCCACTGTGGGGCCACCTCTCCCTGGGAAGGAACCCCTTCCCAGCCTCCCCACGCCTAAGGGAGACTGGACCCCAGGACCAGGCGTTCTCCACCCAAACTGCACGTTGAAATCACCTGGGAAACTCGAGCCAATGCCGAGGTCTACATAGACCATCGAATAAACCTGTGAGCCTTGTGGGCAGGGCTCAAGCGCAGATATATAAGTCTAGACACTTCATGTCCGGTGATTCAGAAACCCCAGGAGGGCCCCAGGCTGACCACGCACTCCTCTGGCTCACGGGGAGGTCGGCCTTGGCTGGCTGGACCTGCCTTGGACCTGCCTCTTGGGGTCCCTGTCAGGGGGCTGGCAGGGTTGCCAGCTGCTGTCACCCTCAGCATCCTCATCAGGGACAAGTATCTGAGGTCAGACCAGACCCTGAGCTAGGACTGCCCCCGAGCACCCTTCACAGCCATCTCCTGTCCCTCCCACATGTCCCCAGGATAATGGCTGACACCCGCCACACCCAAGGACTGGTTCTGGTCCGTGGTGCTAACAGCTTCGTATTCCAAAAGTCTGCACGTCTTCCACACTCTATGGACAGCAGCTGAGCCATCTTTGCTTAAGACAGAGGAAGAAGAGCAGAGAGCCCCCGGGACTGCAGGCCAAGAGCCAGACAGGCAGCCGAGTTCAAGCCCAGGGTCTCAGCTGTGGCTGGGGTTTGGAATGTCCCTATAGACCCATGGGTTAAAGGCTTAATCTCCAGCTTGGCATTGCTGGGAGGTGGTGAGAACTTTAAGACTCTGGAGTTTGAGGCAGGAGGATTGCAAGTTCAAGGCCAGCTTCAGCATCTTAGCAAGCAACATAGTGAAACCCTGTTTCTAAACAAAAAAAAATTAAAAGGCCTGGGAATGTGGCTCAGTGGTTAAGCTTCCCTGGGTCCAATCCCCAGGACACAAAAAAAGAAAAAAAATAAATAAAAAGAGGTGGGTCTAGCCGGAGATCTTCAGGTCACTGGAGTGTGCTCTCTGAGGGTCGTAATCCTGGTCTCCTTTTCTTTTCCTCTCCGTGGCCATGAGGTGAGCAATTTGCCCTCCCCACGGGCTTCCTCCGTGACATGTCCAAAGCCACAGGCTCAAAGCCACAAGGTCCCTGGACCATGCACTGAAACTCCCCAGACCATGAGCCCGAATCCATCCTTTCTCTTCCGGAGCTGATCGTCCCCAGCGTTTGTTATGGTGAGAGAGAGCCGACTGGCACCGTCTGCCTCTTGCTCGCTTCCTGACTGCGGGCAGCCTCCCCAGTCCTCAATGTTCCTGTTGGCAAAACAGGATGATCATCGTGATAAAGCACCTCCCTGGTGAGGGTGCTGAGCGGCTCCGAAGAGCGGCTGGCGCGGAGCGAGTGCCCAGGGTGAGCGGTATTTTTATCCTGGCCCTGCCCGTGGTCTTTCTGCATGGACGCTTGCCAAGGTAGATTGCCTTGAATAGAAGTGGCCACTAGTGTGTTTTCCTGTCCCAGATCTGAACCTCCCTTCTGTATTTGGAAGGCATTTTTAGTCCTACCCACTGCTGGAGAAGTCCAAAATCCCAGCTCCTCGCTCTCCCAGCCTCCCTTGCGGCTCAGGCACAGACCCTGCTCTGAGGTGCCCAGTTAGCCTGCTGCCCATAGCAGGACCCCCCCACTCTGCAGTGGACACAGCTGGATGCAGTCCCTGGCCCTCCAGGCTGAGCGGCACGTGCCCGCCTGTGCTCAGTGATCTACTCCCTTGGCCACCTCCACTGGGGGTCTCAGCTTTGACACAATAACACCTGGATAGGAGAATGGTCCCATTGCTGTGGGACTTTGGGAAAGCCAGTTGCACCTCTGAGCCCCAGGTCCTCCCTAGAACAGGCAGAAATGACCTGGAGAGCTAGTTCCCCTGTGGTCTGGGACTGTGATTTCCGGCCCTTCCCATTGATTTGGGAGGCCCTGGTATTCATTGGATAATCCTGTTTCTGCTCAGTGTTGGCGTCTGTTACCTGCTCCTGGGACCCGGCTTTACACGGAGAGGTGGGGTCTCTGTGGGACCTGGTGCTGCACTCCGACGTTCGTGAGCAGGCTACACTGCTGCCCAGAGACACCAAAGCCAGGACCCGTGCCACTGAGGTGTGGACACCGAGTCTCAGGACACTCAGGCCTCGGGCCTGCTCAGCACTTCCTGTGGAAGAGTTCAGCAGAGCCACTCGGGAGCACTGGCCTCAGGCCCTAAGGGGAGGACACAAGCTCCATCTAGTCTTCGGTTCAAGGCTGCCTGGTGCCCAGGGAGGCTGCAGTGCACCTCACTTGCATTGGAGGCCCTGGGAAGAGCAGCGGCCTGGGTGGGAATGGGGTCCTGCCTGACTGCACCCAGGAAGGGGCCCCATGATCCAGTAGTAGCGACTGGAATCCCTCCTGGTCATGCTGCACTCTCCATTTCCACCTCTTTATCTCGTTTCTGCACAGCCCAGAGAGGAACAGGAGCTCAGAGGCACAGGCGGCTTCCCCAAGCCTCCACGGCAGCGGGTAGGGGAGACCATGCTCCTGTCCAGGTGTTACGATGCCACAACTAAAACTGAGGCCCACGGTGGGGGTGGCCAAGGGAGTATGTCATGAGGTGGTAGATTTTGAACTTGCGTTAAATATGAATAACGCCCCTGAAAAGACTCCTTATGACCTTGGGATGGGGCGCCTGTCCTGAGAGGGAGTGAGCTCTCTATTAGTGGAGATGTGCGAGAAGAGCTGGGGGCCACCAGGTAAGGACAACCGCGGGGCGGGGGTTTCCACACTGACTGGGGTCGTGTGATGTCACATGCCACACAGGAGATCCGAGCTGCCTCAAAAGGGCAGAGCACAGGCCCAGTCACGGAGTCCTGCTGCTGTCCATCACCTGGAGAAACTGAGTCCCAGAGAGGGGAGTCGGGATCCCACGCCAGCTGGAAGTGAGACCGCCTGAGAACCTGTCTCTGACCCTCAGACCAGAGCAGCGGTTCTCAGGGGCTTCCCCCCACAGCCTCTGCACCCCCAGAAACTTGTTAGGAGGCCGATTCTCTCCCCAGTGCAGACCCTCTGGCTCTCTGGAGGCAGAATCTCTGGGGGATTCTGAAGTGTGCGACAGTTGAGAGCCAGCTCTTTTTGTGTGACAGTGTTAACTGACCTGAGGCCCCGGGGTGTGTGTGTGGGGGGTGGGGCGTCCTTCCTGTGATGTGCCCAGCATTTCTAAGTCCTAAGAGGAAGTGTGACCCTCCCTGGTGTACAGGCCCCACACATCTTCTCAGTGGGGTTCCCGTCTCCAAGCCCAGGGGTCTAGAAGGACCTGACAAGGGCACCTGGAACGTGGTGGCTGGCCTAGTATTGGAACTCAGAGCTCCCAAGTTTCAGCCAGGGATCAAGTGGACCTCTTGGGCCTGTTTCCTCCAGCGTCACCGCACATGACATCACAGTGTCCTCACCCTCCCCACCCTCCTCACCGCTGCCACACAAGCCCCTGGGCCACAGGGCTCCCTGGCCCCGCCAGCAACAGGCTTGCTTCCAAGAACCCTGGCTGCTCCGGGCAGGGCGGGCGGGCGGGCGGGCTTGGTTTATTTATTGCTATCATTAATTAGTTTTGTTGGGGATGAAAGACAGGTCCCCGAGGAGACCAGTGCATTAGAGCCCATTATTCCATCATTGCTCTGGGCTGCCGGCAAAAGGCGCAGCCCCTTCTGCTGTCAGCCGGCTCAATTAATTAGCCTGCAGCCCGGGAGGCAGCCCCGAGCTCCCCTTGGGTGGGGAAGGACTCTGTTCTGGCATCTAATGTCCTCTGAGCTTCTTTGTCCCCATCCTAATTGGGGGAGGCTCTGGACAAGCCCTCTGGGTGGGTGGGGGCAACTGCAGTAGCAGGGCCAGGAGGGAGCAGGGGGGGGTCCTAGCCAGGTGGAGCCCCGGTCCCCATGATACGGTTGTTAAGTGCTTTCTGTGATGCGCCAGACGCTGGACTAAGTGCTTGGCGCCCCTCCTTAATTCTCACGAATGTCCTGTGAGGCACATCTTTACTTGTCCGATGACGACATGGAGGCCGTGGGAGGGGGACAGCTTTGCCAAGGACGACAGCCTGCGACGGCAGAGCGGGAGTCAGCCCGGGTTGGTCGGACCCCGAATGTGGTCCGAGTTGAACCCCTGTGCTCTAAGGGGCTACTGGGTGTGGCCCTTGAACCTGGAGCCTGGCCCCACGACGGGGTCAAGCTGGGCTGTGTGTCCTGGAATGAAGCAGGGATGAGGGGCTCCGGGGTGGGTGGACAGGACCTCCACGGGAGCCTTAGTTTGAATCTACTAGGAACGGAGGGGCGGTGGGGGAAGGCCTGGGTTTCCCCTGCAGGGAAGGCTTGGGCCTGTTGGAGAGCTCCTCTCTAGACAGGCAGGAGAGCCAGGGGCCTCTGGGAGTCATGGGAGCTCTCTGGGCCTCAATTTTCTCATCTAAAAACTGGGGGGAGGACGTGGTGCCAGGATCCGGGTTCCTGGAAGTCGGAAGCGAAGGGCTTAGACGGTCGGACACTTGGGAAGGGTTGATAGGACCTCGCAACGAGAGGAGACGGATGCGAAGGGACTCAGGCAGGTGTTGCCGTGGGTCTTGCTCCAGATGACCCAGTGACGGCAGAACCGCCCTGTGCCACGTGCTTACACTGGCCCTGGAGGGGAGGTTAGGGTGGATCTGCAGATGGTCCTTCTGCGGGCTGGAGGCTTGGATTCCGGGCCGGCCAAGCTGTGTAGATCCAGTGGAGCCTTCAGTGAGTGGCTCACGGTGCTCTCTGCCTCCAGGCCACAGTGTCCCCACCCCAACTACAAAAGGGTTGGTCAAGTCCCCACCAGGACACAGACCCCGGGCCTGCCCACTGTCCCCTTACTTCAGACTGGCCTCCCCTGAAGGCCATCAGCAACCCTCACGGTGGCTGACTCAGGACTTGTCCAGTGGTGGGGGCCGGGCCGCCCGCCCAGGGGTGCAAAGAAGTTAATTAAACCCTCAAGAAGCCATCCATTAAGAGGGGAGCGATGGGAGGTTCAACACGGGCCGAGGGCTGGTGCAGAGCAATGCGTCTTTCTTAGCTGTGAGGAATGCGTCCCTCCCCTCGCCAGGACCCCCAACTCTGAAGGATGGTCCTGGGGAAGCCATGGCTCATCTTAATGGTCTGGACGCTGAGGAGCCGCACAGGCCGCTCTCTAGCATTGCCACTTCCGACCAGGGACACTGGGTGCCTCTCTGCTTGCTGAGGTCTCTAAGTGTGCTCTCTGCATTGTCCCTTTCCCTCTCCCTGGCCTGGGGGGGGGGGCAGAGTTAGTGGCCCTGCTGTGCAGAGGTTAGAAACAGCTGGGGAGGGGGAAGAGGGGGGAGGGGGAGGGCAAGGGGGTGGGGCTTGGTTGCCACTGGCACAGGCCTGGGCCAGTCCACTGTAGCTCCTCATAACTATCCCCTCCCGATCACATGTGCCCCAGCACCAAGACAGTGTCCACGCAGGTGTCCGGCCTGGTCTGGACGGGCTGCAGGTCCACATGGTGAGCGTGGCTGGCTCCCTCACTCCGCGGAGCTTTGCCCCCACAACCCCTGCCGGCTGCTTCTGTAGAAGGTGAGACTGGGAAGGTCTGGCCCTGCTTCCCACAGGAGGCTTGGGGACAGAGGAGATGCTACGGGGCGCTTGGTGGGCAGGGCCCTGCACCAGCTCAGCCAGCGGCACCCAGGAAGCCCCACGGGGCAGCTGCCAGGATGAGTCCTCTGTCACCCTGCCGCCCACCCTGGCTGCCGTCATCTGTCACTCTCTCTGTGGGCACCCTGCTCCAAACCCACACCTGGCACTCACAGGCAGTCTCAGTCTACCCCGACCCGTACCTGGGGGAGCCGCGTCACAGCTGAGAAATGGGGAGCCTTGGGCCTTCCCCTCACCAGGTGGGCCTGGGCTTTCTTTCCTCTTTGTGACAGTACAAAAGGAGGCCCGGCAGGGGAGGGGAGGGGGGTCACGGCCTAGCAGGTGTCTGCCAGGGTCCCAGGAGCCAGTGTGTGGCTAAGTGGTGGGAGGGGCGGGCGGTCGTCATTCGCTAGCTGAGCTGGGGACAAGGCACCTTGATTGGGCCTTCGAGATAATCGCTGCGCACCTGGACTGGCACCCCCAGGCTCCCCCGGCTCGCAGCCCCTTTGTCTGCCTGGAAAGTCTCCAGCTTCAAGGCCCGAGATCGCAGCTGACGGGTTGGCAGGAGACAGGCTCTGCTACCCGACTGCCAAGTGACAGGGTTGGGGTGCAGGTGGCCCTGGGGTCCAGGCCCCCCTCCCATTGGGATGGGTCATACTGGGAGGTGGAAGTCCACGTCCCCTGCCTCCCTGGGCCGGGGGTGAGCAGGGAGTCGGGAGCAGAGAGGACCACGGGGGCAGAGGAGGGAGGAGGGTGGATGTGCGTGCTCCACACGTATGTGTGTAAGGTACACACAGGTATTTACACACGGCCAGGGAGCAGATGGGGACAGATGGGCTGTTGGAGGGCTCCCCTTGGTCTTTCCCTGTCACCCGCCACCCTGGGAGATGGTTCCCATGTCTCTTTTCTATGGGAAATCCTGGAGGGAATTCTTTGGCCCGGGGCTCATGGTTGGCCGTCCACAGGAACAGACAGATGTCCCCAGACATTGACAACCTTCAAGCACAGAGGAATGAGAACAGGCAGGCAAAAGCCCAGGCTTCTGACCCTCGAGAGGGGGGGCTTTCTACGGGGAATTCTGGAACATTCCAAGCAGGACTGAGTTCCAGTTCCTCTAGCAGCCGCCCGCCTGCACACAGACCCTTTGTCACCTTTCTTCCTGGGGTCACTCACTGGAGCTGGCTTGGAGCCCAGGGACCCACTTTGAGCAAGGTGGCTTCAGGTCAGTGAAAGGAATCTGGTCAACGGGCCAAGCACACAGAAAAGTGTGGGGTTCAAAGAGGGCTCCAGCGTGTGCCCACGAAGACGAGGACCTCACCCCACCCAGTTGCTGAGCCTGGTGTAGGGTGGCCTCGCCGGTCACTCTCTGCTCAGAGAAGATATGCAGCCAGGCGGCCTCCGAGAGGGCCTGTCTCTCTGTCAGTGAGGTGTCCACGAGCCAAGGACCCATAAAGATCGTCAGCAACCACCACGAGCTTGTGGGGCCCCGGGTCCCCCGGAGCCTGGAAGGGAGCACTGTCCTGCTGCTCCAGGTCGCACTCCTGGCCCTGAGAACTGCACGGGCAGGCGTTTCTGCTGATGGAGAGTTGAAATTGTTCCTGCAGGAAGTGAGCACACAGCCCCTCTGCACAGCTGGGACCACTTGTCCGCCCTCCCGCCTTGGCCTCCAGGGCGATGGGTTTGGGCCGCCCTGGCCCTTCCTCCAGAACTGACCTCAAGCCGCTGGTCTGCTTCTTGGCGTTGAGCTCCACTTCTGACCACTCCCAGCTCGCGGATCTGTTCACCCCTTCTCCTACCCCTGCACCTCCTCTTCTGACCCAAATCCCTGCCTCTTCTCTAGCAGGTCCTGCAGGGGGCAGGGATGCCTCATCTCGATGACCCTGGGGGCACTTCTAGCTTGTCACAGGCAGCCTTCTCACTGCTGGTTTATTTGGGAGTCTCTGCTGCTGGACACAGCTCCTGTGCCCTCCAGGAAAGCTTGGCACCAGGAGCGTGGAGAGAGAATCTAGCCCAGCACTTTTCCTTAGAGATGGGGAGACTGAGGCCCGAGCAGAAGCAACTCGAGAGGCAGGCAGTCCACCAGGACCAAGCTGGGCTTCTTCCTGCTGTTGAAGCAGCATCTGGGAGTGGTCTTTTCGATGCCTCCACGGGAGGACGGGGCCACTTCCTGGGTACCTGGGGACTTCCTCACCTCCAGATCTCATGGCACCATGGTGTGGGGCAGGTAGAGTCCAAGGGCTTGTTTTAGTCAGCTTTTTCACTGCTGTGATTAAAAGACCTGAAAAGAACAACTTTAAAGGAGGAAAAGTTTATTTGGAGGCTCGCGTTTTCAGAGGTCTCAGTCCCTAGGCAGCCGGCTCCATTCCTCGGGGCTGGAGGTGAGGCAGGACATCATGGCAGAAGAGTGTGGTGAAGAGAAGCAGCTCACATGGTGATCAGAGAGCAGAGAGAGACTCCACTCTCCAGAGACAAATATAGACCCCAAAGCCACGCCCCAGTGCCCACCTCCCCCCGCCACACCCTACCCACCCTCATCACCACTGAAGTAATCCCATCAGGTGATTGATTCACTGATTGGGTTAAAGCTCAATCATTTCTCTTCTGACCTTTCTTGCACCATCTCACCCGTGAGGTTTTGGGGGACACCTCATATCTAAACCATAACAGGGCCAGAGGAGACTTTGCACCTGGTGGAGGAACATGATATGCTGGTCAGACTCGGGGGAGTCCTACACCCCGGCAGGACCAGGGCTCCTAAGAGAAGAGTCCCCTCTAGGGCTGACCAGCTCTGAGATGTCCCCTGGGGCCAGCCTGCACAGCTTCAGAACGGCCTCTGTCCTGCCTCAGTTTCCCGTCTTACCCAGACTCGGGCAGTTTAAGGGCACAAAATGCCAACCAGTCACAGGTTCAGATCTGGGCCCCACCATGTGCCAGCGTGGACACAGGACTCAGCCTCTCTAAGCCCGGCTCTGTAGCTGGAGATGCTGGGGACCAGCAGAGGGGCCGCGGGGAGCCCGGAGCCGCACCCAGGCTCTCTCCCTGGTCTTCCCTCTCTTGTCTATCTCAGCCCCAGTGCTCCCATCCTGCCTTGGGTCCTCCCCTGCTCCCTGGGGCAGGGTCCCCCAGAGTGGACCGTGAGGTTCTGCCCAGGGAGCAAAGGGGCTGGACCTAGTGCCCACTGTTCCAGGAACACTCAGTCACATGGGTAGGGAAACAGGTCGCATTAAAGCCAGCTTTGACAGAAGCTGGAGGAAACTCACAGTTTTAAAAGTCCCCACCCCCACAATCCTGAGGTGAGCAGAAAAGGCGGGGAGCGGAGCCAACGCAGGTGACATTCCCCGCGCGGATCCAGGTGGCCGCAGTGTGGGGCTGAGGCACAGGGCAGGCTTGCCCCAGCTTCTTTGGCACCCGCTGAGGGGAGGTTCCCAGCCCTTAGCCTCCTTCCTGGGACTCCGCGGGGTCCGGCTCCTTTATCGCCTCAGCAGGAGCCAGGACTTCCCGGGGTTAGGTCCGTGTCTTCCTAATCTGGGGGGTGCCCCCCAATTCTGTCTGGTCAGCGGCAATCCACCTGTGCCCCCCGCCTTATCTGTGACTTCCTGCTGCCTGCCAAGTGTTCCTCAGGCTTTGGTGACTTGAGAGCCCTTGGTGCTTCTACATGGCTTGGGACAGCCGTGTGGCCTGGGACCCCAGCTCAGGTTATCACCCAACATGGCCAAGCCCCCCCTACTCCACGGACATTTTGGAAAATCAGAGCCTCCAAGCTTTAGTCCTAAAGAACAGTCACCTGGCCCCCTCCCTGCTGGATAGTGACCCTGGGGAGCGGTCACGGGCAGCAGGTCCCCAGGCCAGCGCACGAGGTGCTCGAGGAACATGGCACCCTACACGAGGCTCAGCCTCTCCCAGGAGCCCATCAATTTCATCTGTTCCCCATGTGGGGAGGATGGGGCTCCCAGAGATGAAGGGCCTGTCCCCCTGTCCACCTAGATGGCTCTGCCAGGCCAGGCAATTTTGCTGATGTCACCTCCCTGGAGATATTAAATATTGATAATGCAATAAATTTTCCGGCACCTTCTATGACTCATGTCTTGGTGCGTGCCGAGGGGAAGACAAGTAGGCTGGCCTGCTGCCATTTAGGCTGACGGGCATCCATCCTCCTGGCACCCTGGGAATCAGTCCTGGTGCTGGAAGGGGCTTAGAGAGGTCATCTGGTCCATCCCTCTGCTGTCAGGCCCAAGCCTGAGACATCATTTGGTTAGGCTCATTACAACAACCAGTCACCCTTTTTCTTAGGAAGTTTTTCTTGAAATCTGATTATGACCCATATTGAACAGGAGCCCAACAGGCAAACTTTATGTCTTTTTTTTTTTTTTTCTTTTTGGTATCAGGGATTGAACTCAGGGGCTCTCAACCACTGAGCCACATCCGAGCCTGATTTTGTATTTTATTAGAGACAGGGTCTCACTGAGTTGTTTAGCGTCTCGCTTTTGCTGAGGCTGGTTTTGAACTCATGATCTTCCTGCCTCAGCCTCCCAAGTCACTGGGACTATAGGCGTGCGACACTCTGTACCTGGCCGAATCTTCATACCTTAACCACCAAGAGAATCTCATTTCCAGGGAGCAGAACATCTGGAGCAGTTCAGAGGCCTCACGCAGAACAGTTTCTGACTATCCATTTGCTGTGTGGCCTTGGGAAAGCTTTAATGTCTCTGAACCTCAATATCCTCATCTATAAAATGGGTGGCAATCTTTGTCCAGACTACCCCCAGGACCAGAGGGAGCAAGACTTCGCTTCTTGGGTGCAGAGTGGAGAAAGCAGCCCTGGGCCGTCTCCATGCTGGGTGCCCCGCTCCCCTGGCTTGGCTCTGTTCCTTCATGGCAGGCCCAGGCTCCTGATTAAAAAGGCCCAGGAGTGGGGAGCTTATCAGTTACACGGAATCAACAGGCGTTTTCTTTATATTTTTCAATTAAAAGAACCCACAGAGAGGGCCTTGACCATCAATAGCTGCGGGGCCAGGGGAGGCGCAGGGTCAGTGGGCTGGGGCCGGTCAGTGCTGAGTTCACGGGGCCTGCTCTCTGGCGGCTTCTGGGTGCACCCTGAAGGTGGGCAGAGGCTGTGCAGCTTCTGACCAGGACCACGCTGCCTCTGGTCCTCCTCTGTCAGGAACTGGCAGAACTGGACTGATGCTAGAGGGAGGCGGCCCTCAGCCAGTGGGGGGCTGCTGGGACGGCCCCCACTGCTGTGATCACAGCCCTGCAGATTGCTGGGGGACCCGGAAGGGTCATCTGGGGGAGAACGCTCACCCACGGTTCTTTTAACCAGAGAGAACACAGGGGGAGAAAGGGCTCAGAAGGCAGCGAGCAGAATGCAGGGCAGCTCTAGGAAGGGATCTGGGCAGAGAGCTGGCTCATAAGTCAGACTTGCTACTCGCTGGGTTTTAGGTTCTGGAGATACCAAGGCTGCAAAGCTCCCAGCCCTGGGGGCTCTCAGCAAGCAAGGCCTCCCTTCCCTGGGGGACCTCTGCTGGGGCCCCCTCAACAGGCCTCATCTCTCCCAGTTTCCAGCAGTGCCCGCTGCCTGTGCCCCCCTGGCCTGCACCAGGCAGAGGCAGGCTCACCTGGACGGGTTGCTACAGGAGCACCGCGGCTGGTGCCCGTGCCTGAAGGTGGCACACTGTGCTCCGGGGCCGCCGGTGGGGTAGGGCTGAGGCTAGGCCACACTGATTCATCTAGCTTTTCTTCCTGCCCTAATCTGCTTCCCTCTCTCTTGCCCAGGGCTCACCTGAAAGCATTGGCTAGACTTCCAGGTGCACGGGAACCCCGCCCAGGCTCTGCTTGCTTCTGGGAGAGTCTGACCCACTCCATCCATCCATCCATTCAAGGTTTTTATGGAGCATCTGCTGTATCCCAGGCACTGAGCTGGACCCTGGGGACACACAGTGATGTTGACTCCTGGTGGAAGAGAAAGGTAAACAGGTAAACAAGTAAACAAGTAATTCCATGAGAGATGGGAGCCCCAAGGAGAAGAAAGAAGGGAGGGGCTGCTTTAGATCAGGTAGCCAGAGAAGGTCTCCCTAAGGAAGTGACATGTAAGTTCCTGCTTGAATGACCACAGGGAGCCAGCCACATGGAGATGGTGAGGAAGACAGGCGCAGGGAGGGGCCAGCAAGCACAAAGTCCGGCCTTGGCCTGTTTCCTGCTACTGTATCTGGATGCCAGAGCTGAATAATTTATAAAGAAGAGAAGTTTCTTTGGCTCAGGGATCCAGAGACTGGGAAGTCCAGGAGCGTGGTGCGAGCGTCTGGCGAGGGCCTTGTGCTGCATGAGAGCCTGGTTAAGGTCTTGGATGGCAGGACTCATCTCATCCCATGGCCTCATCTAGCCCCAGTTGCCTCCTGAAATCCCCGCCGCCCCCCCCCCCCGAAAACCATCCCAATAGGAGTCTGGGGGTAAAGTTTCCGACTTTGGAACTTTTGGAGGACACACTCAAGCCGCGGCAGGCCTGCGGAATTTGAGGCCCCCAAGACCAGGAGGCCTGGGGGAAAGGAAGGGGCCGGGGGCTGAGGGTGGAGCTGGCCAGCCCCTGGCACAGGTTTCATTTCAAGAACAACAGGGACCTGGCAGGTGTGGGCAGTGGACTTCTGTTTTTAAATGGTCTCCCTGGTGGCCATGACAGGCGGGCGTGGGGGGCGAAGGGCAGCCTGTGTCCCTGGTGCCCCTCAGCACGGTGACTTCCGCCGCAGCGGTCAGGTGGGTCGGTGGGGGACCCTCATGGCTGCCTGTCCCCTGCTCTGCACTCGGCCTGCGCTCGACAGCCTGGGAGGGCCGAAGGCCCAGGAGTGAAGGCCCCTGGAAGCCCCCACTGCTGTGGGAACGTGAGTTGGTAATTAGACACCCAGGCTCTTCTTTGGAGGGACCTGCTGAGGAGCGTGCTATGTGCCCCCGCAGCCACCCTGTTGTAGGGACAGACGAGGCCAGGCACCAAAGACAGCAGAAACAGTTTTATTTGGCTGCAGCCAGGTTCAGAGGGCACAGCTTTTGCTCTAATCAATCAATCCCCTGAACCCCGAGTTCAGGGAGTTTCAGAGTTTTGTACCCAGCATGGAAGGGGAGGGGCTCAGAAGTTCACAGTCTGCAGAAGTTCACACAAAAGCAGTTTTTTTGTCACTGTTCTGGGCAAGTTAACCCTTCAAGGACAACACCTGAGAAGGGGGGAGCTTCTTCTCCCCTTTCTTTCCTCCCCTGCCAGCTGTCACCATGGAGCCCCATTGTAACTTATCTTAAAAATGTAGACATCTCGGTGAAGCCCAAGGCCAGAGGCCTTGTTTGCACAGTTCTACAAAGTCCTATACTGGATACACTTATGAAAAACTAGTAAGGGGTGTCCAGCACCTGGAGTGATGGTATCTTCTCGGCCAGTGGCCAAGTAAACAGGGTGACAGGAAAATAGGAGGTTTATCTACAGTGGACTCTTTTGCTGACAGTTCCCAAATCAGCCCTGGTGGAGAGGGCTTTTCTGTGGAGAAGGGGGTGCCACTTCAACCCCTGCAGGGCCAGGAGCTCAGGGGCAGGCCCTGGTGGGTGTGGTGCTCTGAAGACCTGAGTCCACCTTCACACGCTGACATCCCGCCCCAAGGTGAAGGGGGAGGCCACGAGGGCGGAGCTTCATGAATGGCATCCGTGTCCTCACCAGACACCTGTGCCTTCCACCAAGGGAGGACCAGGGAGATGTCACCAGCTGTGAGGCAGGGCCTCCTGGAGCCCAGGTCTTCTGGCACCTCCATCTGAGGCTTCCCGGCCCCCATGGGTGGTCAGCCCCTGCCCTTTCCCAAGATCACCTCCAGGGCCACACCTGCTCCGGATCCTGTCCACACTCTGCTCTTGAGGGACCCAGAGGCAGACGAAGAAGAGGGGGTGCAGCCTGGACGTGTGGCGGACGGCAGAGAGCTGGAGGGGGTCGGGGGTGTGTGGGAGCCGAGTGACGGGATGGGCCAGTGGATCAGCTGAGCAGGATGGGGAAGGGGATGTGGGGTGCCTGCCAGGGCACAGGCCAAAACAGAGACGACGGTCAAGTGGGCTTCAGAAGAATCTAGAAGCTGTGGACCCGGTGATGCTGTGCAGTGCCTGCGAGCCCTGAGCGGATAGACCCTCCCAGCGGGTGGAGAGAGTCTGGAGCAAAGGCTGGACAGGAGCCCCTGGGAGGCTGAGGAGCTGGGGAGGGAGAGGAGGTCGAGCAGGAGAGAAGGAGCATCCTCACCAGCAGTCCCGAGTCCTAAGGCAGCTGCTGTCCCTGCCGGGCATTCCTGGACCCCCTGGACGCTCATGCTGTTATCATCCCGTGGGATCCTCAGAGCAGTCCCAGGGGCAGGAGAAGGGCAGGAATGCTGTGTATAGTTGCCCAGGTTAGACACTGCACAACTCCAGAGGGCACCATTTCCAAAGGATACAATGTGACAGGTACCACCTGGAATCCTTCAATTTATAGTCCTCACGGCCTTCCAAGCCTTTGGCAAAGCCAGACCAAATAATGCTCCAGGGGGAAGGACCCGAGGGGACAAGAGCTGGGTTTGGAAACGCTTGGCCCTGGCAGAGCGCAGGCCTGGAGAAGACGTGCCTGTGTCTCTTCTGTGTGGCACTTGCATAGGGACCGTGCTCCCTGTCAGTGCTGGGCACAGACGATGCCCTAGGCCCTCCACTCCAGGCTCTGTCCCCAGGAGAGGGGGTTGGGGCTCACCAGGCCTGGCACATAGGAGGTGCTCAACCAGCACTGGATGCTGGGTTTGTGCTGCTGCTAACTTGGGGGGAACACGGGGAGGAGGGCAGCAGAGAGGTGGTGGGGAGCCCCCTGGGAAGGCCAGTGATGAAATGTGGGAGGGGAACCGAGGTGGCTGCTGCTTGGGCATCATGGCTGCTGCTTGGGCGTCGAGCTGGGGGAGCAGCTCTGCTGTACAGCACTGGGGTCCCTGCGCCATGCAGGGGTGTGTGTGTGTGTGTGTGTGTGTGTGTGTGTGTGTGTAAACTTGCCGCTGTGCTATGGGCATGTGGGAAAGAGCAAGTGCAGTGGCGGCATCAAGCATGAGCCCAGGAGTGTGATTCAGAGGGTGGTGTGGGAGCCAGCGTGTGCCTGTGTGAACGAGTACGGGAGCCCACAGGGCCCGCGCAGTGGGGCAGTGTGGCCTGCGCTGTGAGGCCACCGAGGTCACTGTGGTGCTTGGTTTTGTAATTTGCTATGACTGGCTGGATATCAGCTGAGCATAGCCCTCCCTGAGGGGTGAAGAAAATGAACTTCATACCCTGAGGACAGAGTGTCCAACCCAGATGGGCAAGTTCAGGGCAGCAGACGGACAGCTTTGACCATTGGGAGCCATGGCTTTTCTGGGAAGCATGCTGTGTGACTCCGGCCTGGTTCCTGGCCCTCTCTGGGCTTGGCAGTCACCCATATGCAGAGAAACATGACCGAGAGGAGAGCGAGGGTGGTGGGAGTGGGCTTTGCCTCACCCACACGTTCAGCTTTCCACCGTGTCCAGACGGGTCTAGTTAAGGACCTGCTCCAGAGGCTCTTGGGGGCAGGATGTGGGTAGAAGAGCTGGGTCCGCCCAGGGCTGTGCTGACGGCAGTGTGATCTCAAGGCCCGTCCACCCGCGCTGACTGCAAGCTGCACACGTCACCTTACCTCCAGACCTTGGGTCATCGCTCAATGTCCCTATGAGGAAACTGAGGCTCGGAAGGCCTTGGTGACCAGCTCTGAGCCCGCCAGGGCTGACCACTCTGCCAAAGAGCCTTCTGGGGCCTTGCGTCTGCGGAATGACCCCTAATCATCTCTGCAGCTGTCTGGGGTGAACGAGGGACCATGAATGGGTGGGGGCTGGCTTGGCTCCTGGCTCCTGGTGCCCAGGACGTGAGCAGTCCCCTGGTCCCTCTGTCTGGAGGGGGCTGCAGGAGGGAGAAGGAGCCCATCTGCATTTCACAGGAGGTCCAGCCGGGCCTGGGGTACGTCCCTGCCTCACCCTCAGAGCATCGAGGCTCTGTGTCCTGAGGGAGGACAGTCTCATCCTGCCCATGAGCAGGGGCCCCTCCCAGGTGCTGACCAGGGTGGGAGGAGGCAGGACCTTGGCCCCGCCCACTTCCTGGGAACTGTGTCGGGCCCAGATCCTCTTTTTCCCTCCCCAGGCCACAGAGGAGCTGGGAGCCTTAAATCAAACCCTGTGAGGGGAGGTGGCAACAGGAATATTTAATTGGCCAGGGCTGGCGTGGCCTGATAAGCAGCTGCACCCACGTCCCTGTAAGGTGGGGTGCCAGCCTGCGGGTGTGTTCATGCATGTGATTGCAGGGCTGCCCACCCCAGTCTGCACTAATCCCCACCGAGGCCTGGGGCTGCTGGGTCCCCTACCTCCAGGCCCCTGATCAGGCCTCCTTCTGACCTGGAGCTTAGTCACCCCTTGGTAGCCTGCACTGAAACCCTCCGGCCCCAACCCCAGCCCAGCACACTGCCCCAGGCCGTGACCCAGAGGGGGCACCGGCTCTGAAGTCTCCTCCCCATTCAGGCTCTGGCTGTCAGGCCCAAGACCTCTGTCCCCCCCCCTCCCCGCCACACACACACCTTCCCTAGTGGCACAGGGCTGTGATAGGCAGGGGTCCAGGAAGCTCTGTCTATGAATGTCTCAAAAATCCCAAGATGAAATACACGGGAATGTAGCAATCATGGTCTTTTCAACAAATTGTGCTGGAACTACTGGACATCACATGCAAAAAGATGCATCTAGACACAGACCCACAGCGCTTAGGAAAACTAGCTCAAAACGGAATGTAGACCGAAATATGAAACACGAGACTAGAATTCCTGGCAGATAGAACAGGAGAAAATCCAGATGACCTTGGGTGTAGCAACGACTGTCAAGACACAACCTCAAAGGCACAATCCATGGAAGAAATGATTGACAAGCAGGGCTTCTTTAAAGTTCAGAACGGCTCTGCCAGACACTACCGAGAGCATGAGAAGACAAGACACAGACTGGGAGAGGATACTGGCAAGCAGTGCATCTCATAAAGAACGGAATAGACAAGAGACCCTTGGAAAATGGGCAAGAGACCTGAACAGACATCTCACCAAAGGAGACTGACAGGTGGTGAGTGAGCATATGAACATACGTTCGGCATCACAGGCCCTTAGGGAACTGAAGATCACAGCAGCAATGAGATTCCACCACCCCCCCATGCAAGGGCCACAGGTCAGAACACTGACATCACCAACGGCTGCTCAGGGTGTGGAGCAACGGGAACTCCTGCTTACCCTGCTGGGAATGCAAAATGGTACAGCCACTCGGGAAGGCAGTTTGGCATAGCCCTACTCTTGCCATCCAGTCCAGCCACTGTGCTCCTTGGTGTGTACCCAGATCAAATGAAAACTTAGGTCCACACCAAAATCTGCAGAGATATTTGTAGCAGCTTTATTCATAATTTCCAAAACTTTGAAGCCCCCAAATGTCCTTCAGTAGATGAATGGGAAAATTTTGGTATATGAGGACAATGGAGTATTATTCTGCACTAAAAAAGGGGGGCGGCCCTCCAGAAAGAGTCACTGAGGAAACAAATGCATATTACTAAGTGGAAGGGGCCAATTTGGAAAGGCTACATGTTGCGTGATTCCAGCTCCATTATTTTCTGGAAAAGACACAATCATGAGGACAATAAAAAGATCAGTCATTGCTAGGGGCTTGGGGGAGAGACGGCTGAACAGGCAGAGCACAGAAGATTTTTTTGGGTAATGAAAATACTCTGCATGAGATAATCATGGAGTTATGTCATTATGTATTTGCCATAGAATGTGCAACACCAGGAGTGAATCCTAAGGAACGCTACGGGCTCTGGGTGATAAGGATCTGTCAACACAGGTTCACAGACCGTAACACACGTCCCGCTCTGCTGTGGGATGTGGATCGGGTGGGGAGGCCCTGCATGTGAGGAGACAGAAGCTCTCTGGAACTTCTGCTCCATTTTGCTGTGAACATAAAATCGCTCTTAAAAATCGAGTCCATGTTTTTGAAGAGCACGAAGAATACTTAAATGGGACGCCTGTTTTGACCTTAAGTGCATGCAACGTGACCTTGATGACATTCCCACTCACTGACCTCTGGAACCCTGATCTTATCCTCGATGCCATTGTTATCGCCACTGACTCTCAACCCTGGAGCCCCTGACCTTGAGGCTCTGTGCAAAGCAGAGATTATCTCCCTCGATCCCCCCAAGAGCCACTGGAGGAAGGAACTGATACCCCATTTAACAGATGAAACAACCGAGGCCCAGGGAGAAGAGCCCACTGCCCACAGTCGCGGGTGTTGATGACGGAGCCTGGCTGGGAGCCATCTGGATCCTGAGCGGGGACTCCGAAGTCCCCGCCCTGTTGTCCCCCACAGTTCTCTCGTTGGCTAACCCTGCTCCCGCTGTGTAAGTGGGGGGCCAGCCGGGGAGGGGAGGCTCCGGGCCGGGCCTGCCTCGGTTCGTTGGTGATCACACCCTGTTTCTGGGCCTCTCTCCCCAATCTCTGGAGTTTCAGAGACTCCATAGAAATGAAGGAAAATGTCAAGAATATTAAATTTGTAATTGACTAAAACCTGTAGAGAATCGTTAAATCACGATTTAATATTTCCCCAATGGTCCATCGACATTTTGAAGACATGTCAAATTCTTGAGCTGGCTCACCCTGAGCACGCAGAGGAAAAGGTGGATGTCGGCAGCAGAGGCCAGCCCGAGAGAAGGGCTGTAACACCAGTGGGGTGGCCTGAACCCAGAGCAACCTCGCCCGCGCTGGCCGTGACCTGAAAGAGGCCATTCTGTGGATGAGGTCCAAGAGGGACATGGAGACGCAGGTGTGGGTACATAAACGTGTACAGATATACAGGTAACGCCCACCTGACTACACCTGATGCCCGTTCCTCTGCAGAGAGAGAGTTCCAGATACTTCCTTGGTCTTTGATCTTCAAAAATAGGTGTCTTCCGAGCACCCGGGCTTTTTTCTAAAGATCATTTGCTCCTGGAGAAATGGCTGGGCAGGGATTATGCCAGATAGACCTGGGGCATTTAGGGTACCAGAAAGGAAGGTAAAAGATCACAGCTACCAATGGTCACCTCAGGTCCCTAAATTCAAAAAGACAGAGACTTTGTCATCCCAACAGAGCAGCCAGGCTGAAAGTGCTTCCAAGGGCCCAAGCTGGGACAAGGAGAGCCACACAACCCAGAGCTGGAGTGTGGGATCCCAACACCCGGGGCAGAAGGAGAGAGAAACAGCCCGTGGCCATTAGGACTTTGCACCAGGAGCTGCCCAGGCCGCCAAGAGAAGAGGGTGCTGAGGAAGGAGAAGTGTGGCTCAAAGCCCCTCCTTTGAAGCCTTTGTCCCCAGGGTCACCTGCGGGGAGTGGGGGTGGAGCTTCATTCTTCTTGAGTGTGGTCTGGGCTAGCAACTTGCTTCTAAGAATAGACTGGAGAGGGAGAAGCAGGAGCCCCGAGTGAGGAACCGGCAGATGCCACCTTCAACATGCCATCCGGCAGCATCGACCGGCAGGGTCCCGTTGATGTGTCCCCCGAGGTGACATGATGGGAGCCTACGGGGAAACCTACAGTGTTTCCGGTACAGCTGGAAAAATCCAAGGTCATGCCAGCTGCTGGCCTGGTGCATTTAGGGGGAGCTGGTGGGGGACATGGAGCTCTGCCATCTTTGACCTCTCCTGAAAATCTAAAATCACAAGTAAACTACGGGGATATTGAACCCAAGGGTGCTCTACCACTGAGCCATAGCCCTTCCTCATTTTTTTTTCCCCTTTTTAATGTTGAGACAGGGCTTTGCTAAGCTGTCGAGGCTGGGCTTGAGCTTTCTGATCCTCTTGCTTCAGCCTCCCAAGTAGCAGGAATCACAGGCATACACCACCACCCCCCGGCAGAAGCCAAACATTTTTAAGTATCATGTGCCTTATTCCGGGTTCAAGATGCTCAGAACAGTAAAACGTTGGCCTTAAGCGAGGATGAGGATGTTGGGGAAGCAGGGCTATTTTGGAAGCAGCAAATCTGACCTTCTGTTTCCTAGAGAATGTCTATGCTGCACAACAACTCTCACCACTGAACCGGGATGCTGTGGTTCGCGCCCTAAACCTAAACCTAACCCTAACCCTAACCCTAGCCCTAGCTCTAACCCTAACCCTAACCCTAGCCCTAGCCCTAGCCCTAGCCCTAGCCTTAGCTCTAACCCTAACCCTAGCCCTAGCCCTAGCCCTAGCCCTAGCCCTAGCCCTACTGCCGGCTTTATTAATTACAATCCATTGTGAGAGATTCACAAGGCTGATCACAAGTGTTGCCAGGGACTACAGTTGAGAGGGGGTCTTCAGAATCTTCCCTCAGCCCTGTAGTTCTTGGGTCTCCCCACCCTCCCAGCATTGCCCCAGCAGGGACAGGACAAAAGTCCCCTGGATCTCAGCACCACATAACACAAGACAAAGTGTTGCAGACGCTTTCCGGGAGCTGAGGCCTTCCAGAAAGAATTCTGACCTGGAAGCCGGGGGGCCTGCGTTCTAGCCCTGGTGGTGTGGCCCTGGGCAGTGGTGTGCCTTCCCTGGGCCTGTTTCTCCCCCTGTGAAATGGGGAGAAGATTCTGGGCTGCCTGGCTTCCTTCCTGGGATCCCTGAGGGTTCCAAGGAGGTGGCCCGTAGGGACTGTGAGGAAAGCCCGTCCTTCTCTGCACCCAGCACTGGGGTTCAAAGCCCCAGTCTGCCCCGCCCTGCCTGGCCAGCCTCGGATGAGTGGTTTCACGTCCCTAGGCCACACGAGGCTGCCGTTAGGTCCAGCGTCACGGGGTGTGAACAAGACCTGTATTAGGCTTTCATCTCCTTGACCAAGATGCTGGACAAGAACAACCTAGAAGAGGAAGAGTTTATTTGGGGCTCATGGTTTCAGAGGTTCCGTCCAGGGTCGGCCGACTCCACTGCTCTGGGCACCAGGTGAGGCCGAGCATCGTGGTGGAAGGGCGTGGTGGAGACAGTTCATGGTGGCTGGGAAGCAGAGAGAGGGAAGGGGCCGCAGGGAAGATGAGCCCTTCCAGGGGACGTCCCCAGGGACCCACCTCCTGCAGGCACACCCCACTGCCCACAGTTACCGCCCAGTCGTCCACTCAATCTAGGATGGATGGATTAGGTCAGGTGCTCACAATTCAAACGCTTCACCCCGGAACATTCCTGCGTAGACACAGAAGCTTCAGCAGGACACCTCGAATCCAGACTATAACAAGACCCAGTGTGTGAAGAGCGCTGAGCACAGACCTGGGACAGGTGGCCTCAGCCGGTGGCAGACACATCCATGGCCACTTTGGGTGTTAACCAAGCAGACCCAGGGCAAGCCTGGGGCTTCCCAGAGCAGTCTGGGGCTGCCAGGGGTGCACATGGCCCCTCCTCTTCCTCCTTGGAACTGGACCCAGTTGGCAGAGCCCGTGACGCACAGTCTCACATGTTCAGCATCTCCTGGCCCAAGACCCAGGTCCTGTGGGCACCACAGAGCTGCCAGTCTGGTCAGAACCCTGGCTGGCCAGAGGAGAGACCGACAGGGAGGGGCAGGGCTGGGGAGCCAGAGGCCAACCTCCTCCAGCCTCCCCAGAGATGTCCCAGGCTTAGCAGGGGCTGCTTGACACATGTCGGATAAAATAAGAAAAAATAAATAACAATGTTTATAAGAAGATTAGCAAGAAGGCAGCAAAATTTCTCTAGGGAGTCCTCGGCTGCATCTGGGAGTGACAGCTCTCCTTGCCTTATCAGCAGCGTAATGAGTTGCCAGGATTTGGGGTCATTAAAAATCCTCCCCGGCTGCCCCCGCCTCCGATCGTCGCCTTTGATGGCGGAGTCCCGAGGCCTGGTGGCGGCATGGGCCCACGCCCCCACTGCGTGTTGGCCCTCCGCTGTCCCCGTTCCCCCTGGTGCAGAGGTGAGACGGTGGGACCCAACTTGGCGGAAGTAATGCAACACGACGGCCCAATTTGTGCCCTCAGCCCCTCAGGCGGAGGACCGGTCTCCCTGGTGCGGATTAGGCTGTTTTATCTCGGTTCTTTCGGAGACAAAGGGGGGCTCCAGGAGGTGCACGTACATGGTGAGGTGTCCACAGCCCCAGACTGCTCTGGGAGGGAAGGGGCCCCGTTCCTCTCGTCCAAAGGCTTACTCTGCACACAGGGACACTGAGGTCCAGGAGGGGCAGCGGTATGTGGGGACAGAGCCTGGCTTTGAACCTGGTCTCCAGACGCCCAGCCCTGGCTGGCGTGTGTGCGTCACTGCCCCTGAGCAGAGCCGCAGCGTGGAAGAGCGTCCTGATGGGCACGTGCAGACAGTTCCATTCAGTGAGGACAAGCGTGGATCAATCTTCCACAATGTGCAAGTCTCCAGGAGGGAGGCCGAGGAGCTCAGAACCCGCAGATGAAGCCATGTCCCCCCTTCCCAGCCAGGGCCAGCATGAGGGATGCCAGTGGCCATGCCTGCCCCCGTGCCAGCATCCCGGCTGTCCCCCACCCCTGTCAGTGCCGCAGAGAGAGCGAACCTGCCTTGGTCACCCCCTCTTTGTCACAAAGCTTATCTCCAACGAGCTCAAAGCACTTGTAGCATATTGACTTTCTCAGACCCTCGCTGGCCCCCCCACCTTGAGGGATGGGTTTGGAGCAAGGATCACTTCTGTTTTCAGTTCAGGAAACCGAAGCTGGGAGCAGCCCCCCTGGGTGGCCCCCCATGGCACTGCCGGTGTACAAGGTGACGCTGGGCTTCAGGCAGGTCCAGCCCCGGATGACGAGTGTGGCCTGGGGAACGGGGGAGGCTGGATTCCAGGCCCACAGCTGTCCCCCCAGCCAGCACTCTCCAACAGTGAACCATCTGCCCAACTGAATGTGGCATCCCTACTGTCACATCTAACGGCCTAGGATGGGCCTGAGGTCTCTTTCAGCCAAAGATGGCCTCTGAGGAAACGGTGAAGCCATTGTCACCCCCCACCCAGGACACACTGAAGAAGGAAAAGAACAGCGTGATTTTCCAGCAGGAAAGTCCCCACTGCTGTCTGCCGGGCTGTGCCCACCTTCCCGGCTGTCCCCACCCTCCTCTCAGCCAGCACTGCTGCGACTTCTCCGCTGTCACAGCTAGAGGGGCTCCTGACTCACAGGCAGCTGTCACCTGACCCTTCCGTTCAGAGTCAGGACATCTGAGAAGCAGAGGAGGGGGCTTCCGGGTCCCACCACAGAGCTAAGGCCTGCGCCAGGCCCTGGGAGGCCTGTCTCCTGCGGCTCCAGGAGCCTCTCAGGCAGGCCCATGGGAGACGCCATGTCCTTAGCTCTGTCTGTCCCAACATCTGTCCTGTTCCGGGGCCTCTGAGGCTGCTTTCTTCCCTCAGCCCAGCTCTGAGGCGTTGGGAGCCCAGGAACAGCCAGAGACCCAAACCTGGGCCTCCACTGTGGGGGAGAAGGGGTGCCTCGGCCTCAGACTAGGGAGGTGCACGGGCAAGAGCCCAGTCCTGCCAGCTGTCCTTCAACTCAGGGCTGGGACCTCTGTTACCCAGCCTGCTCCATCTCAGGCCCCAGAGAGCCCTCACAGGCCCCTAGGCCCACTGGGATGGTCAGCACAACAGGTTCAGGGGACACTGCAGGGTTCACAGGGCTGAAATGCAGATTGGGGGATGGAGTTCTATCTCCACAGCTGTGGCTTATGACCCTGGGTCTCTGGTATCCTGGGGCAGACACCCTGGCCTTGGTCCTGGTACTGGGACCCATGTCCCACTCATGCAGCCACCAGAACTTTCTATGTCACACTCACCAGCAGTGACAGGAGAGCAGGGTTGATGCATAATCCCCTTTTGAAAAATAGGAGTAGGTTCCAGGCCAGTCCTGAAGTCTGCCTCCCTCAACTGCTTGCCTCCTGATGCTAAAGCCAGCGACCTTGACAATGGTAAATAATAGCTAGCATTTATGGGGCGCGTCCCAGGGGCCAGGCAGAAACAAGGCTGAGTGCTCTGTCTGCAGAATCCTGGTGATTCCTCTACAACGCAGAGGGCAAGCACTCTGCTACCCCCACTCTTCGGATGGGAACACTGAGCCTGAGAGACACTGTCCTTGCCGGGGCTGGTCAGGGCTTGTGCCAGTCTTGTCCTACCTCTGAGCCCTCTGAGCCGGTGTATGGAGTCCAGCTCACCCCCAGGAAATGTTCCCGACCTAGTTCTCTGGGCAGGCGTGGCTGCACTTGGGAGGGCCACTGCCCTGAAGGGAAGGGGACAGCTGTGGGTTGGGTCCCCCTGAGGATCTCTGAGCAGTGCCTCCAGTGAAGCACCCTCCTCCTCCCCACAGCCTCTCCCTCCCTTCCCTTTCCCCTGGCGAAGGATGAGTCATGTCCTACACCGTGGGGTCTGGTATCTGCTCGGAAGAGGCCAGCTGACAAGTTCCGTTCCATGTGGGGATCTAAGGCTCATTAGGTCTACAGAACATTCTAGCTGCTTTGGTCCGGCAGGGCAGGGGTGGTGGGGTGGGTTCCGGAGCCCACGTGTGGAGAGGCCTGAATTCACTGCTCCCTCCCTCCCTCCCTCCCTCCCGGCCCGACCTGGGCCCCGTGGATGCTGGAACACGCCTGTCCTGATTGACAAGAGCAAACTGAGGCTGGTCTCTGCATAGCCCAGGGCCTCCTCTTTGTCCTGGAGAAAACCCTGGCCCCCTTGGTTCTGAGGTTCAGGGAGGGAAGAGAGGAAATAGAAGAAATAGAACTGCAAAGCGTTGTTTTTCTCAACAAAGCAACTCATTTCTGTAGGCAAACAGGCTGGGGAGGGGACGCCTCCGCTGGAGGCCAGCAGTGATTAATTACAAAGGAAATGAGTGGCCGGCTGCACCGGGGCTGGTGGCTGGAGGGTGGGCTCGGGGTGGCCTGGCAGGGTGACTGCGCCTGAGAAAGCACAAGCAAGCTTGGGGGACCTGCCTAGGGGAACCCCAGGAAGATGGAGATGGAGCAGGCCAACGGGCCGCAGGAGCTCACAGCTCAGTGGGGAGAGAAGACTGGCTCATGGGTCGGGGAGACCTGAGCTGGGCACAGGAACATGGCTGAGAGGAGGAGGCACAGGACCCGCAGGGAACCGGGGAACTGGGTCCATCTGGCTCCTCCAAGGCACGTGTCAACCCAGGAGTGCCCCTCGCAGATGTTCCTGTGTGTCCACCCGCAGCTCCCCTGCTCCTGTGCTATCAGGTGGCTCCCTTACCTTCACACCTATGTTCTCCCCACCAGCACCGTCAAAGTAGTGTCCCCCACTCCCCAGTGCCACCCAGCGAGATTCCCTGGCACGTGGGATGAAGAGGACAGTGTGGAGCCTTGGGTGTTTCTCTGCGCTCCAGCCCTGCTCTGTCTGAGCCACAGTGTCCATGTCACAAAGTATCAGAGCAGAAGGGTCATGGAATTTACTGCCTCCATCAGGCAGAGAAGGGCTGTGTCTGGTCTCCAGGCACCCGGCAATAGACAGCGACTGGCTTTGGTCTCTCAAAGCCCACAGGGCTCTCTGCATAGCTGTTAGAGTGGCAGGCTGCTCAGCACCTCTTCCCTTAGAGAGTCACCTTCCTCCCCTGAAAGTCCTTCTTGGGACCTTGACCATTGCATCTGTCTAACGCGTAGCTGCGATGAGCGCCCCCTATGGGCGGTCTGTTTGACTGCAGCTCTCATCTCCAGCTCCGCACTCCCGGCTGGGGTTCTTCTCCAGTTCTCAGGACACCCTCCTGCCCAAGGCAGGGTTAATCCAGAAAGTCCTCCCTCACTCCCACCCACGACAAGCTTCTCTCCATGTGACGGGACACTGGCTAAGAATAGAGCTGGCTGCCCCTGGCTCCGCTCAGAAGCACTGCCCTTGACACTGGAGTTTCAGGCGTCTGCAGCTCAGGGTGCTCCAACCCTGGGGCCTGGTGGCCTCCTCCTCAGCCCCACCAGGCCTCAGGGCTGAAGGCCAGTACTCCATCTTTGAGGCCTAAGCAGGGCCAGGAGGGGGACCACAGAAAAGCCCGTGATTTGGACTCTGTTCCCACAGACACGGTTGAGTGCCCCTGTGCGTGCAGGCCACCTGAGACCCTCTGTGCATGAAACCTGCAGCTCCACCCTGTGCACAGTCCCTTGCACGCCCCTTACACGGCCCCTTGCACGGCCTCTTGCACGGCTGTGGCAATTGAATCAGAGAGAAGGGGGCTCCCCTGGGGTCCTGCAGGGTCTGGGTGGAGGAGACCAGATTTGACCTTTCATGGGGGTGACATACAGTCCCTTCCCTGCTTTCTGGATGCAGTTTCTTGCTGCCTTTCTTTATCCTGTCCTAGCATCAGACCCCTGCAGACATAAACGGAAGCACAGAGTGACAAAATAACTCGCCTGGGGTTGTGCCGTTACAAGTGACAGCCGAATGCAAAGCCAGGCAGTGCACCAAGGAGAGCCCATTTTCCTGCCTCCAGCGCAGCCACCACCGTGACAAGGGCCGTCTTCT
Source organism: Ictidomys tridecemlineatus (assembly GCF_052094955.1). Classification (NCBI taxonomy): domain Eukaryota; kingdom Metazoa; phylum Chordata; class Mammalia; order Rodentia; family Sciuridae; genus Ictidomys; species Ictidomys tridecemlineatus. The sequence goes on along the minus strand of NC_135477.1, from coordinate 50,920,997 downwards.
CCTGAGTGTCCCTGTCTGTCAGGCCTCCCACCCCATTCCCTCCAGCGCCCAGGCTACAGCCACCCCCTGAGGGCGAGAGGCCACCAGCCTGTCCTGCCTCACCAGCCCCCATTCCCGGCCCCTGCGCCCCTGGGCTCCCCGGGGGGAGGCGGAGGTGGCTCACGCGTCTGCGGGACCCTCTGGCCTCCTTTGCCGTGTGGGTTCGGCTGCGGCTCTCAGCACCCCAGCTTTCAGCCGGCTCCGTTCCAAGTTCTTTTATTAATTCCCCCACTCTCCAGCTAGAGAACTTTAATTAGCAGGGCCGATTTATCTATATAAATACAAACGGATGGCGCTGCGCAGCGGGCCGGGGAAGTAAAAGGGGAGCTGGGCCAGCAGGTTGCCTGGGGCAGAGGAAGTGACAACCGCGCCTTCCCAGCAACCAAAAATATGACTTTAATATCGTGCGCACGTGTGCGCATGTGTGCGCGTTCCGGGGCCGGCTGCCGGCGCCGCCGACAGGGAGCGGCTGGAGGCGCTGCCCGCTGTCACTCTTAGGGGAACAGGTTTCCAGCGCTGGGCCGCTTCTGCTGTCTCCGGAAGGTCCTCGTCTCCTCTCCCAGGAGTGACAGTGATGCACCCCTACTCATCAGAGCTCCCTTACCCCCTCCTACCTAACTCAGAAGAGAGGGGCTGTGTGGCAACATCACTGTGCTCAAAAGGTACCTGGGGAGGCTGAGGCAGGAGGATTGCGAGTTCAAAGCCAGCCTCGGCCATCTAGCGAGGCCCTAAGCAACTCAATGAGACCCTGTCTCTAATAAAATACAGAAAAGGGGCTGGGGATGTGGCTCAGTGATAAGTGCCCCTGGGTTCAATCCCCTGTAAAACAAACAAAACAAAAAACTCCCTTTGCACGTCCAGGACTCCAGGTGGCAGTTTAGCTCCCATCTGTCCCTGGGAGACTCAGTATTGAAGAACAGGTCCTCTCCACTTTGCCGACCTGTGAGCCTCCAAAGGTCAAAACCTTACTGAGCACTTTCTGTAGTGGAAAGAGGGGCAGTTGGGAGCATGAACTCTAATACAGACTGCCTGGGTCTGCACGTCCAGCTCTGTGACCTTGGCAACTTATTTTTCCACTCTGTGCCTCAGTTTACTGACCTGTAAAATGGTAGCATTATGAGGATAACAGTATTCTCACACTTGGGTGCACAGAATGGGGCGAGGGCCCCCTGGCTCTGAGCCCTGCGGTCACTTGCCTGGTGGGAGGACAGAGCAGGGCATGAGAGGAGCTGTCCCCATGAAGTGCTCTCATTGGTAGATGGTGATGGTGAAAAGAACAGCATTTCTTGTTATAGCTGGCATTTCCTAATCACAGGCTAGACACCATGCTAAGCGCTTTCTCTTTATCTTCTCTCAGTGTTGGAAAGGGGCCTCTATCCTGGTGAGGTTCCTGTCTCTAGGGAGACAGAATCCATGTGACAGGAGACCTGACGACAGACAGACACAGCATGAAACAGAAACAGTTGTTTTTCCTACTTTGCCTTTTTGAGATGAGGTCTTGTTCCGTGGCCCAGGCTGGCAGGCCCCTGGACTCAAATGATCCTCCAGCCTCAGCCCCCCGAGGAGCTGGGACTTGTGTCACCACACCCAGCTGATAGTTGTTATTCCTTTTTCTTTTATGGTATTGGAGATTAAACCCAGGGGTGCTTTACCACTGAGCCCTAGCCCTGATTATCTTTTGAGACAGGGTCTTGCTAAGTTGCTTATGGCCTTGTTATTTTGCCAAGGCTGACTTTGAACTTCCAATTCTCCTGCCTCAGCCTCCTGAGCTGCTGGGATTACAGGCATGTACCACTGCGCCCAGAGACTGTTGTTACTGTGAGGAAATAGAGGAGAGAGACAGCTGGGGTGGTCTAAGAGGGTCCCCTGGAGGGAGAGGGGCTGCAGCAACCCTCACTTCCTTCAGTGAGCTTGTACTGACTTGAGTCTCCTGGGGTAGGGAGGCCCTTCCAATAGTGCCAGCTTCTCACTAGGAAGCAGTCTGCCTTTGGAGGAAGTGCTTCCTGTCCTGGAAGACAGGTGAGCTGTCCTGGGGGCAGAGATGGTGTGGAGAGGATTTCTGAAGTGGGCACAGCAGGAGACAGGGCAGATGATCTGTGTGTCCCTTCTCATTCTAGCCATCTAGCCCTGCTCACAGGCACCGCGCGCGCGCACACACACACACACACACAGAATTTAAGAATACAGGACAAGCACCTTGCTGGAGCACTGACTTAGTGGCCTAAGTCCTAGGTGATTGTGGTGTATGGGGGCATGCACTTGGCATGAGCCAAATACCTCCTTGATGGGTGTCCCAGAGAACTGGGCAGCACCGGCCTGAGCGTGGCCTCCACTTGCTGCCCTCCAGACCCGGGAGCCGAGGGCCACAGTGCCAGCACCCCACCCCCCACACACACTGGGGACCCCAGTTGCCAGCAGTGCCTGCGGCCTCCAGGCCAGACTCTTCCTTCTGCCTAGTGAGTCAGCTGCCCCATCCCCTGGCCTCAGGCAAGGACTTGCCTGAGAGATAAGTTCCAACTAATCCCTGCTCCCTGCACAGAGCAGGCCTGGGGCTGTGGGACTGGGCCTGTCCATCCCCAGCTCCTTCCCACCCAGGTGGCCTCAACAACCCCAACACCCCTTCTGCCCCCAGAGGCAAAGGCCGCTCCTGAATTGTGTCTGGGAGGCCTCCCCTTCCTCTTCCTGAGCCTTTGTCTGCAGGAGGCGGGAGCCAGGGGAGGTGCCACAGGTGGGGCAGGGAGACCTGGAGGGCTAGGTGACCTGGGTCAGCCAGCCCCACCCACAGGTCTCTGCCTGAGCAGCCTTCCTGCTGGCCTCCTGGGATTCCAAACAAAACCCCCAAGGAGCAAAGAAGGGAAAGCCACCATCTCAGGCCTGGGCCTATTTACACAGAGGAACCAACGGGTGCCAGAGGACGGTTCCAAAGTCTGAGAGTTACTCAGGCTCCTCCTAAAGCTCCCGAGGCTTCCTCAACCCTGGACGGGGAGAATGAGACAGACCCAGTGCCCTGTAACCCAAGGGGGAGCAGCCGGCCTGTCCTTACCCCCGCCCACGAGGCCCCTTGCCACCAAAGTCGGTCACCCAGAGCAGAGGGGCCTCTCCGGCAGTCACAGGGATCCGAGGGTCCCAGACCACCTTTCCTCTCCCAGTGCATGTCCCTCTCAACTGTGCCCCCCTGGGAGGCCGTCCCTGACTACCTGGTTGGGAGCAGCCGCCCGAGCCCCACCTCTCAGTGCCAGGCTTCACGGCCCTCCCGTCCGCCTGCGAGTTCTCTGCCCGGGTCTGGCGCGGCGACTGCTTCCTCCAACTAGAAGCAAAGAAGCCCTTCATCTCGGGGCCGCGGCTCCAACACCTGCTCCCTGGGAACACTCTAAAATCGGGCCTGGCAGGTAAATAAGGGAATGAGTGGGTGACTCTGTGGATGACCCCCTGGGGAGACGGGCCGTGGCAGCCTGGGGAGCAGGAGTGGCTCAGGCTGGCTGGACGGCGGCCAGGGCACCCGAGGAAACAGCTGGGCCTGCTGGGGCCGGAGGCCTGGGGCTGGCGCCTCCTGTTTGTCAGCCCATGTGGCAGTGGCCTGGTCCCTTGAGCCCCAGGGATAGGAGAGCAAGGTGAGGGCAGCGAGGGAGGAAGGATGGCCCAATATAACTTTGGGACAATGAGAAAGTGAAGGCCACAGGAAGAAGCAGAGGGGGACAGGAAAGGTCTGAAGGACCATCACTCATCAGTAGGACGGTCCCCCCAGGTGGCCGGTCCATCCTTCCTGTTATCTCTCAGCACAGGGGTGGTGATGGAAGGAAAGCCCCTCCCGGGGCCTCCACCCTATAACCTCAGGACGGGTGACGCCCACGGAGTCGTCCCCTCCATTGTGCCTGGGCTGGAGGGTGAGGCACAGAAGGGACCAGGGACTTGCCCAAGGTCAAGGGCAGAAGCAGAAAGGCCCCAGGATCCTGAACCCCAAGAAAGGCTACCCCCAGGCATCAACTCCCCCCGCCCCCCCTGCCCACCCCCAGTGCTGCTCACCGCCAGGCCCAGCAGAACCCCGCTCGGGCATCAGTCACCTATTTCTAGGCAGCATTTGCTGTCCAGGGCCTGATGTCTGAGTGTCAAAGCCTAAAAATAAAAAGACAGATTGTCCACTTTGCTGTAATTACTGCCTAAAAAGACCCAGTGGGGAGGAAAAGAGAGAGAAGGAAAAATCCCAGCGCTGGGCATCCATCACCGGCAGGCGACACCAGGAGGAAGGTCTTGGCACGCTAGAGGGCTCTCGCTCCAGTCCCCAGCCCCGGGCCAGCTCAGTGAGCAACAAGGCCCTGCCCCCTGCCACCAGCCCTTTGGACTAGAGACAAACAGGCCTTGTGGGGCCCAAGGCCAGCTCAGCGGCCGCTGGATGGTAGCCATCACAGCCGGCATTCTTCTCTTGGAACTCAGTTTTCTTATCTATATAATGGGATTATTTTTTCCCCTCAACAAATATGTGCTGAGTGCCTACTGTGTGCTGGAGACACCACTGGAAATGCACCTCTGTGCACATGGGGAGCAGTTACGTCTCTGGAGGAGGCACCTTTAGAGCAGAGGGGCCTGAGAAAGACCCTGAGGTGGAACGAGCTGGGCATGCACAGGGGGCAGCGGGAAGGCAGCCTCTGTGTCTGGGCACTTGGTGGGAGCCCCTGGGACCATATCCACGAGAGGCTCATGAGCTCCAGTTAAGAGTCTGGATTTTATTCTGGATGCTGTGGGTGTCAGGAGGGGAGTAATGGGCCCTGAGCCCAGTTTTACAAAAGTAACTGGTCACTGAGTGAATAGAGGGAGATGGAGGAGGAGGAGGCGGCTACACAACAGTCGAGAGAGGGAAACTGCTGGAGGGGGACAAGGCACTGGCATTGGAGAGAGGAGGATCATTTGGGGGCACAACTCAGGAAGTAGGTGACGGTCTGGTGATAGGCAGTATACAGGGGGGAGACAGAGGGACTGAGGGTACCCCTCCCTTCAGAGTGAGCAGTGGGCACTGTGGTGCCATTTGCCATGAGGGGATGGCTGGCTTCATTGACAGGCGGTGGGTGTAGCAGAGTCCTGTCCAGCCAAGGCGATTTTAGATGCCCACGTGGTCACATCCATAACAGGTGGGCACAGAGGGTCCTTGGTTTCGATTTTTCTGCTTTTTGATGGTGCAAGAACAATAGACAATCAGTGGAAACCATACTTCAAATTTTGCATTTTGATCTTTCCCCGGCTAGGGAGATGCAGTGTGATACTTTCTGGTGATGCTGGGTGATGGCAGCAAGTCGTGGCTCCTGGTTAGCTATGTGATCACCAGGAGAAAGAACTAGCATGCTATGGCACCTTGTCCTGCTAAGCTGCCATGTTCAGTAGGTAAGGCACAGTAAGTGCACTTGTGTGTGTGTGTGTGTGTATGTGTGTGCACAAGTGTGCACAACCCCTGGGGATGGAACCCAGGACCTTGTGCATGCTTAGCGAGCACCATACCACTGAGCCACCACACCCCACCACCACCTTAAATGCATTCTCAACTGAAAATGTCATCAATTTAACATGGGATGGTTGGAGCATGGCGCCATCGTAAGTTGGGGAAACAAACATGGCGCTCAGTGTCATGGCTCAGGCTCATACAAATGGAAGCCACCATTAAGGCCTGGGTCTGTAAAAGCCAGAACAGGTGAGATGACCTGGGAGTGTGATAGCCTGAGGCCTGGGGCTCCCCCACAGCAAGGGGCTGGGCAGTGGAGAGTCCACAAGGGAACGGAGGAGGCAGTGAGGTGAGGGACGGGGAAGCCAGGGAAGAGACTGTCCTGGACTAAAATGACCAACTGGACCAGATGTCACTGGATGTCAGAGAAGATGGGGACAGCACTGAGACCTGGGTGGGGCGACCCAGACGTTAGAGATCTTGACGAGGACCGACATTCTGCTGGAGTCGGGGAGGAGAGGAAGGCTGGAGGGGACGATGGAATTGGAGACGTGGACCACTGTGGAACGCTTGGCCGCTCAGTCGCTGGAGGGTGACAAGGGTCAGTGGGAAGGGATCGATCATTAGGTGAGAGAAACAGCACATCTGAAGGCCCCTGGGAATGGTGGGTCAGAAGAGACTTTCAGTGAGGACAGAGTGTAGAGCTGCAGTGGACTGAGGGCCGGGGGACACTGGGAAGGAGGCAAACCATGGAGCACGGTGGCCGTGAGGGGTGAAGATGGGCATCTTCCTGGGCTGTCAAGGACCCATGCGGCTCTGAGTGTGTAGTGGCCCAAGGTGGAGGTGGCTGCCATACCATGTCCCAGGGTGGGACTGAGGGAGGGTAGGTCCCCTCTTGCCAGGCATAGGATCCAGGCTGCCCACAGATGGTGTCCAGCAGGCCACGGGGCTGGTGTCTGGGAGCCGAGGGAGGGCCAGGGCTAACAGGAATGGCAGAACCTAGGCCAGAGAGGACGGAGCCAGGCCACTGCAGGGCCGTTGGTCAGGGGCCTGGAGTAAAGCCGGGCAGCACCGTATCTGACATGGGACGGTGGGATGGGCACCAGGCTGCTTCACCCTGAGATCTGTCCCTCGGCCTTCTTCTGCAAAGGGACAGACTCCTGCAGGCCATGGCTCAGGTGCCTTCTGACCTGGGAGGCACTGCCTGGGGCTTGAGAGCAGGAGGAAGGGACTTCCGGGCTATTGGTCTTTTCTGCTTTGTGTGTGTGTGTGGGGGGGCACTCCTGCAGTCTCCTGTGAACTTCCAGCTCCCACAGGACACATCCAGTCTCCCTGTGTCCCTCCAGTCCTGGGTGCAGGGCCCGGTGCCATGGCTACACAGTCTCATTTGCCTTGTCAGCTCCTCTGTCATCTGTGAAGCCATTTCCCTGCCCCTTGGAGCGCTCACGAGGACCACCTGGGGTCATGGATACAGACCTGCAGCACTGGGCTCCACATAGAGTGGGACAGTGGGACAGGAGAGGACAGGGGTTCAGGCTCATCACTCGGTGCTCAGCTCTTCAGTTCCTGGTCCGTGCTGCAAGCAGGGGACACTCCTAAAATCCATCCCTGGTCCCTGGCTGCCAGGCATCTAAGAGGGCAGGAGCCTTGGAGCAGCAGCAGCAGGGTCCCTGCGCAGTCTGCAGGGTAGGGGCTCCCGGAGGAGCTGCCCATGGATGTGAGGACACTGCACTCCAGAACAGCAGGGAGCATGCACCTGGGTCACTTCCCTGGTGCCCTGGCACAGGGGGCTGATGCCCAGAACGAAGACAGCACACAGCACCCGTTGCAGAGTCCCCCCACCCCTGTGTGGCGGGGGCTCGGTGCTCTGGCTGCGAGCCTTCCTCCAGCCCTCGCCCTGACTTGCAGGCAGGTGCCCTTGTCATCCCCACATCTTCATTTTCCGGGACGGGGCTTTGGGTGTTTGGGAGCTAGATGAAGCCTGGAGTGGGTGAGGGGTGACGAGGGCCTCGGGCAGAGCAGATGGATTTGCTCCAATGTCTTCAAAACCAGGAGGGGAGGCAGCCTGCAGGTGCCCTGTGGGGGGTGCCCTAGATGACTCCAGATGCCATTCACGTCCTGCTGTAGGCTCATGGTGCCTACGCTGTTGGCCACGCGCAACCTGCACCAAGGAACGGTGGGACAGGACTAAGGCACAGCAGCCAAGGGACCCCAGAGCCGGAGGAGGCAGAGCAGCACGTGGCTGGGGAGAGCGAGTCCTGCCCTTGGTTTTGGTGGGGGAGGACAGCGAGGAAGAGGGCGGGAGAGACAAACAGGGAACACGCCGGGTGCCCCTGTCCACTGGCTTATCCCACGGCTGACCCCTAAACAGCCTGTGGTTGCCAGAGCCACAACAGAAACAGTGACCAGCTGGGGCCTGACCCTGCGTGGACAAGTTCTGGAACTCCACAGCCTTGGAAATGGGCCCCTCCAGCCCCAGGGCACTGGGGATGTTACCTCTGAGGGGTTTTGTCCATCATTTTCATTACAACCAAGCGACGCTCAGGAAGAGTTTTCAGTACAGCACAGCTGCTTCCTCACCTGCCAAATGGGCCTGTTGGTCCCCTGTCCTGCCTTCTCCCCGAGGTTTGCTGAGGGGCTCCATTGAGAAGGGGCGCACGGAAGCAGGCTGGTGGCACTCATGTCGCAGGGACATGAGCGCGCCCGCGTCGTTCTTGAGGGCGCATCTCGCTCTTCCGTGTTCCCTTCCCTTCCTAGAACTGCAGTGACTGTCACCCCTGGGTGTGGAGGAGGGGAATCGGGACATTGGGATGTGCCCCAGGGCGAGGGCCTGGAGCCCTGGATCCTTCCTCTTTCCCTCTCCCTCCTGCCTGCCCAGCCACCGTGATGGAAGTGTTCCTCTGCCACATGCTCCCACCGCCTTGTCCTGCCTCCCCACAGGCCCCAAAGCAACAGACCAAACAACCACAGTCTTTGAAACAGGCCCAGCAAACCTCTGCTCCCCGCACGTGGTCTGCCTCATCCTCACAGCTAGCCAGGCCTCCGACTCCCCGAGCCAGGACCACCCCTGGACAGATGACTCGGAGATGGTTCGCCATCAGGGACGTCCTGAGAGCGCCAGGCCAGCCTCCCCAAGGGTCCCTGAACACACCAGCTTCCCGCTGGTCTGTGTTCTGGTGACACTGGGCCAGGATCACCCAACCTGAAGAATCTATCTGCTGCGTGGGGTCAGGCTGCACCCACCTCAGGCCTGAGGTCCAGAGTAGAGCCAGCCCCAATGTTCCCTCCATCGGATCTAGACCACCCCCTCCTCACTGACAGTGCAGGCAGGGCTCTGTCCCCAGGGCTGCATCCTCAGGTCTTACTGGGCAGGGCCTGACAAGGTCCTCCAGGGAGGTCCATGTGGCCTCCAGAGTCTCCTGCTCCAGCCTCAGCCCTCCTCCACACGCCACGCCCCTCCTTCCCTCCCCTTCCCTCAGAGACAGATCTTATCTCCTCGTGCATCAATTATTCACTCATTCCAGCTACATTAAGCCTGGGCCGCCTCTTGACTCCTTTATCATCCTCCCTGGGGTGGGGGCTTCAGCGGGGACCAGAGGAGTAGAGCAGAGACCCAGAGAAGTCACCCCTCCTGCCCTGCAGATGCCCTGGTGCACAAAGCCTGAACCGGAGGATCCTCCAAGACCCTCAGACCTCAGAGATGCAGAAACGGAGGCCCAGAGAGGGCAAGGTGCTGGCCAAGGGCACACGGAGGTCCACGCCCAGCTGTGCCCAAGATATCTGCCCTTCAGCCTGACAGTGACCCTGACCCTCCCTTTTTTGCCTTGCAGCCTTTGTCCTCTGCTCTGACTGGCCCTGGTATACCCAAGGGATGCTCTAAGGTCAAGTGGGACTTCCAAGGTCACAAGCAAGTGATGCAGAAAGCAGAGATTCTACCCTGATGCCAAGAAACAGCTCCGCCCACCAGAACGGTTCATGTTCCCAAGGTCCCTTCCCCCAGAGCTCTTCTGGTTAATAAGAATCACTCTAAACCAGGCACAGTAAAGGCTCTGAGATGGTCTGCAGGGGAGGAACCTGTGCGACTGTGATTGGACCAGGGAGCCTCAAATTATTTGATAGTGGAATGGCCAGGACTGGCTGCCCCTGAAGACTCCAGTCCTCACTGGGTTCTGCAGCGTCTGTGGGGGACAAGCCGAGATCCCCACCTCACGCCCAGCATGCTCAAGCACAGCTGGAGAGTGGCAGGGCACTTGAGTCATGACACAAAGGGGACAGGAGGTGGGCAGGGGAGGCTGGGCTCCCCAGTGTAGTCCTCCCTGGATGTGGGGCTGGAATAAGCCACTCGACTTGGGGCCTCACAGCCCTGGTCTGAAGTTCATGGTCTGCTTTGTGGATCCTACTAATCCTAACCAATTGTCACTCCACGTGATTTTTCCGCATGTCTGGTATAATCCCTGTCATTTCAGTTGGGGAAGGCAAGACTCAGAGATACGTAGTCACTTGCCCAGTGTCATGTGCGTTCCTGGAACCTTGGTGTCGGTCTGGCTCCAAAGCCCACACTGCTAGCCATCCGGTCGGGTACTAGAAATGAATGCACCCCTCTCTCTGGGCCTCAACTCCCCAGCTGTCAATGGTGGGTCGAAGATCATCTTTCTCGGGCTCATTGTGAGGAAAATACATGCATGGTGACTGGTACCTTGTAATTTTCATTAGTAAATGGTAGATCTGTCTCATCCTTTTGGATCCTACTTTTAAAAATAGGATGAAGTCTTGGGCTGGGGATGTGGCTCAAGTGGTAATGCGCTCGCTTGGCATGCGTGGGGCGCTGGGTTCGATCCTCAGTACTATATAAAATAAAATAAAGATGTTGTGTCCACTGAAAACTGAAAAATAAATATTAAAAAATTCTCTCTCTCTCTCTCTCTCTCTCTCTCTTTAAAAAAAAATAGGATGAAATCTTGACCCTTGTCTTCTCCAACAAAATGGATTGACTTCTTGGGTGCCACTGTGGGGAGCACTTGGGATGGGCGTCCATCCATCCCCAGGTCTGCAGGCTGACCTCTCTGCAGCTGCCAGCCCAGCCCCAGGTGAGGCCCAGGGAGGACAATTTTTTTTTTGTAGTACTGAGGATTGAATACAGGGGTGCTCTGTCCCTGAGCTACGTCCTCAGCATCCCCCATCCTTTAAAATATTTTTTAACATTTTGCAACAGCATTTCACTAAGTTACCCAGGCTGGCCTTGAATTTGTGATCCTCCTGCCTCAACCTCCCAAGTAGCTGGAACTACAGGTATGTGCCACTGTGCCTGGCTCGAAAGGACACTTTTAAGGTCCCATTCTCTCCATGTGTGAAACCAAGTCTGGAAATGCAAGTGGTCAGATGGCAATAAATATCCCTGGAATCCACAGAACAGAATGGTTCATAAACCGTGACTCATAACTCAACTGGTACCTGCGTCGCCAACTCTCACTCCCAACAGCTCTCCAGCCCCCAGCCTGCGTGAGTCCCTGATGAAGTAATAAATCGGGAATCAGGGATGCCCTGCTAACCAAAATTTATTCATCAGCTTTAAGCTTTCATGCTGGGTGTTAAGTTCACACGAATATCACAAAGCCCGTGTGTGTGTGTGTGTGTGTTCATACATATATTCATGTATAGAAATAAGCTACCTGCTGCTAATGCAATTTCCTCAGGACACAAAACCCTTTTAGGTAAAAGCCTCATTTTCCCAGCCTCAGGAGGGTGTGGCAGGTTAAGTCCCTGTCCTTCCTCATCAGCATCCCTCCTCTGAAATCCGGATCCTCCATGGTGTGGTGCAGGAGGTGGTTGGAGAAGCACCTGTGAGCCCTAAGCAGTAACTTTCCTAGGCACGTGACAGTGTCTCAGAGTGACAGGTGGGCTGAGCACAGGCAGGAGACCTCAGGCCTCCCCCCGAATTCTTCTGCCTTGTTCTAGTGGCTCTCTGATGCTTCCAGGCATGAAAGTTTTAGAGGACGGGTCAGAAACAGGGGCCCAAACTCTTCGGGCCAGGCTGCCTGGGAAATGCCGTGCACCACACTGTAGCTGAAGAGCCTCAGCTGACCCCTCCGTGGGGACACTGGAGGCGGGATGGTGACCTGGTGGTGACGGGTGGGGAGAGGCCCCTCCTGGCAGATTCTGGATCCACTTTGCTGAGGACACGTTGGTTGCTCTACAGTCAGGTACTTGGCTTTCCTTTGTGTTCAGTTGTAAAACCAGACATTCCCAGATTGTTTGGCCAGGACCTGTAGGTGTACGAGTGCGCGTGTGGTCCTGGGGGGTCATATATGGGCGCCAGCTCTGTGACTTTGGAAAAATGATCTGACCTCCCTGAGCCTCCTTTTCCCTGGTTAAAGAGAGATGGAGGACCGTCAGACAGAGGGTTGTGACTGTGGGTTCAACGTGGGGATGTGAAGTACAGAGCCTAGCCTTGGAGGGGGAGGAGAGCCAGAGCGGATGGGATCTCCAGGCCTGGGGAAGAGGCACCAGTGGCCCAGCCCATCAATCCCTCCTGGGGGCTGGGAAGCGGGAAAAGTCTGTGTTCATTCTGGATAATGAGAAGTGTCATCAGTAAATGAAGAATCTTCTGATTACCCAGACACCCCTGGGAGAATCTGTGAGGCATCAGGCTGTGGCCAAGTTCCTGGTACTGAGGGGCAGAGAGAGAGAAGGTGGAGGCTGGGTTTGTGGGCAAGGGGCTCCGTGTCTGACCTTTATGGACAGAGACCCAGCCCCAGGAAGGAGCCACAGACCAGGGGTCCAGGGCTGGAGTTGGGGGTCTGGGGTGTGTCATCTGCAAAATGGGAGGTGGGCTTCAGGCAAGGCTGGACTCAGGGCTCAGGACTCTGAGCTTCCTCTGCCTCTAAAGAACAAGCTGGCTTCCTCTCTGAGCGTCAGTCTCCTTCCCTGCTAATAGGAAGAGCCATGGGAACTGCCTTGTCCCCTGGAAGAATTGGGGGGGGGGCGCTCAAGACCAACAAAACATGGATAGGAATACTTCCTACCAGAGTACAAAGACCCTGCACAGTCTGAACAGGGAGGAACAGCCACCCAGAGAGACCACAGAGTTATCAACCCAAACGCAGTCGTGCCAACTCTGCCGTGGCTGGGGAAGTTCATTTTCCCACCAAGGCTTTGGAACCCTCAGAATCATGTCTGAGCCCCTGCAGAGCCAAGGTGAAGCAATTAGGTACTAGGTTTTCTGACTGTGGTATCAACTGCTGTGTCCCCAAAGGGCCTCCGTGGTGTGAGAGTTCATTTGAAATTGCTTAAGACACGAGGCTGACGATTAATGAGATTTTCTATTATGATGACCATTTTCATCATCCCCATTTGACAGGTGAGGAAACTGAAGAACAGAAGGGTCAGGTATTCACCCAGGGTTGCACAGCAGTGCGCATGTCTTCCACTCTTCTTGGAGCCTTCACGGCCTCACCTTCCAGATCCGCCATCTGTGTCTTCCCTCTCCTCACTGGTGGCTGCCAGAATACAGAATATTGCTGACGTGGACAGAGAAATGGAGGCACAGGCCGGGGACTGTCTTAGGCAAGACCTGGGCTGAGTGGGCATGAGCTTCTGCAGTCACTCCTCCTCCCGAGTCCCCACATCCGAGGACCTGCCCCGCCCTTCAGCTGCACATCCCCTGCCTGGGTGGGTGGACCAGGAAGACCCAGTGCAGAGCAAGAGTGACGGAAAACAACTGCCGGGGAGAGATAATCCACTGTTAAACACGCCTGCTGTTCTAATTATACGGGAGACCAAATTGGGTTTAAATTGGAATTAATTGGATGCCCCCCTAGCCACTCGGTCTATCTCGCCCTCGCCAACCCTCTGGACAAGCAAGATGGAAGCAAGAGGAATCTCATCTTCTCGCCCACTGCACACGCGTCCCTGAAGGCTGCCTGGCCCAGCCCCCACCCTAATCCCTTTAACCGTCTCAAGGAGCACAGACAATGGGCGCTGGGGAGCCAGGACCCGCCTCGGCCCATCTCGCCAGAGGCCCAGAGGTGGATGAAAGGGGATTAGGGGACTCTGGGAGGCAGTAGGGGGGTCACACCCCAAGGGACCGGTTTCTACAGGAAGCAGGCAGAGCCAGGGCAGCTCAGAGACGCAGGCTGGCTGGACGTTTGCAGTGGGTTGGGAGGTGACAGGGCTGGACACAAAGCAAGACCAGCCTGGGAGGGAGCTGGGGATGGGACGTGTCGCGGGATGAGGCCTCTAGCAAGCAAAGTACGCGCTGATCCCGCTACCCCTCAGCTCCTCTGGAAGGTGAGCAGCGCCCCTCCAGAAACGGCTCCCCTGTGATCCTTGGAAGACCCTCACCTGGGTTCAAAAGGGGTTTCCTTCTGCTTCAGCTGGGCCTTGGCAAGGCCGGGTCAGCCAGAGCACCTGCTGCTCTCCTGGCTCTCAAGAGGGTGGCCATACCCTCAGTTGTCCACCCCCGGGTTCCACTTGTCCATTCCCTGGCTCCATCAGGCAGGTGAGTTTTCAATTCTTGAAGTCTCAGTCCAAACCACGGGCTGTGCCGCCTGAACCTGTCTGCGGCCCCCTCCCCTCCGCAGCACTTCCCTAGAGCCCACCCTCCCACATGCACATGGTCCCAAATCCCACTGGCCCTCGATGGCCGCTTTCGGAGAAGTCACTGTCTCTAGTCCTCAGACTCAGGCTCTCTGTGCCCCGCCAGCCCCACGAGCCATGTTCCCTGGGCACGTGCAGCTCCTCGCTGGCCCCCCTTGAGTCACTGTTCCTCCTGGGGTCATCTTATTGACCTGGATTCCTGGAACACATCCTGGGAATGATTCACTCTTATTATGGTTTAGAGGTGAGGTGTCCCCCAAAAGCTCAAGTGTTTAGAGGAGAAATGACTGGGGTAGGAGAGCCTTAGCCCAGTCGGTGAATTAATGGGTGGTAACTGGAGGCGGGTGGGGTGTGGCTGCAGGAGGTGGGCGTTGGGGCGTGGCTTTGGGGGATATATTTTGTACTTGGTGAGTGGAGTCTCTCTCTGCTTCTGATCGTCATGTGAGCTGCTTCCCTCTGCCACGCTCTTCCACCACGATGCTCTGCCTCACCTCGAGCCTCGAGGAATGGAGGCTGCTGTCTATGGACTGAGACCTCTGAAACCGTGAGCCTCCAATAAATTTCTTCTCTAAAATTGTTCTTGTCAGGTCTTTTAGTCACAGCAGCAAAAAAGCTGACTAAAACAACTCCATACCCCCAAAGCGAGCAGCTCCTCGTCAGTACACACAGTATCAGCCGAGAGACTGCTGGGAGTCCAACTGAAGGGTCCCTGGGTTTGCAGAGCCTTGGGTGAGCATCAGGGGAAATGTGGACAGACAGCTGCCCCTGGGTGACCTCATGCTCTCGGGGCCAGCAGACTCTGTCCTGTCTTAGCTGTTGCCTGCTCCCATATTTCACGCTGCGGCCAGCCTGCTTCCTGGTCTACGTGACCCCAGAGCTCCCTGCTCCCACACACACCCCCTGGCACCCTCTCCGGCACACCTGGAATTCCTCCCTCTCCACAGATGGTCCCCATCTAGAAATCCACCCCCCAACCCCCGCCCCCATACCTACACGGGAAGCTGACCCCGCAGCCAGAGCCCCCATTCTCTATACCCACACTGGAATGTGGAGCCCGCCTTGCCACCCTCCCCTGGTTTTTGGACACCTTCCCCCCTCTCACTCCTGGAGCTGCCCCTGCTGCACCAGCAACCCCTCCTCCTTCCTCTCCAGCCAGGTGAATCCAGCACCAACGCCCATCCAGAGTCGCCATCTCAGACCCCAAACTCAGAACACTTGAACACCCCCTCCCCTCAGACACACATCGGAAGCCCTGGAAGCCAGCCCCCCATGTCTGTGTGCCTCCCATTCTCATTGGTGGCTCCTCGGACCCTTGCCCTTCCCGCTGCACCAGGGCAAAGAACCTTCCAGGCTCAAGTGGTACAGCTGGAGATAAGGTGCACCTACTGGGAAATACTGGGGCTCGTTTTCAACCGAGGGAGATTGAAATGCTCTTCCTCTCTATGCATGAAGGTAAATATTTGCTTAATTTCCTAGTTCCAAGCATGACTCGTGGAGTCTTTTAGACAGGCTGAGGGGTGGGCAGATGCTGGGAGATCTCAGCTGTCAAATGCCAGGTGAAGGGAGGTGGAGGGCTCTGAGTGCTGGCCTGGGGGGGGACAGTCGCAGCTTCTGTTAACTGTACAGGTGTCTCACCCTCCCTGGCCAAAGACTCCTCCGTGAAAGCCAACCAAAGCTCTGGAATTAGAGAATCTATGAGAAGGAGAAAAGGGTTGGGATCCTCTTATGCAGAGAGAGAAACCTCACTGCATCAGGAGGTGATTCAAACTCAGGCTTCAGGCGTTCAGAAGTCAAGGGATAAGAGGTGAGTGACAGCTGCTATCGGCTCCTGGAGAAATGAAGGAAAGTTTCAGTGAGAGGCAACGAGGCTGGACAGACATGGGAGAGGTCGACCTCCCAGGGAGGCTCAGATGATAAGCCAAAGTCTACCCACCAGCTACCCATCCAGCAATTTCTTATTGAGCATCTATTATTTGTAGGCCTGGTGGGAAGTGTCTAGGACAAACAGATGGGGCTGCCTAAGCCTTCCTGGGAGTGGAGAGAGGAAGGCCGAGGAGCTGTGTGGTGTAGGGTTGAGGACCTGTGGGGGCCCAAAGGGTCAGTAAAGGCTCCAGAGACAGAGGCTATCAGGCCTGGGCATGGAGACTGGGAGCACTTAGCCAGACGTGGGTGGGAAGGTAGTGAAGGCAGGAGGCACAGTATATAGAAGGGACCGAGCATGGCTGGTTGGCAAGGGCCAGGTGAGGGAGTTGGACTTGACACTTGAGCTCAGGGGAGCATCCGACTCACGTGGAGACCAACTGGCAGGTGTGCTATGGGGGCAGGGAGACCCATGAGAAGCTGCCACTGTGGTTGGAGGTGACTGTGTGACCAGAGACCACAGGGGAGGGGCAGCAGGCAGGATGGCATGTGGACTGGATGGAGAACAGTGGCACAACCCAGCACTGCCCATGATGGTGATGCGCACAGGGCTTCAGCCTGCTCTCGGTGGCGGGAGGAAGTGAGTGAACACACCTCTGAGCCAGGCTTGGTGGCTTGCAGGCTGTGGGGTGCGACGGGTCCAGGAGTGAAGATGTCTCCGAGGCTCTAGAGCAGGCGACCAAGCGGAAAGGACACACTCAGCATTTTGCTAAAAAACTATGAATGAAGCCACTCATGCTTCACACTGGCCAGGCAGACACTGCCGCCACCCTCATCCAAGGCTCAGCATCTCTCCAAGACGCGCTGATGCTTATAAACAGGGTGCAGATGGGTGGGACAGCCGGCCCCTCGCTTCTCAGAAGGGAAATTTTGATCTTTGGAAATGTGAGCGTACTATTAATAAGACAACAAGTGAGACTTGGGAAGTGAGAGGCCTGATTCTATTACTTCTGCATCTGTTTTTTTTTTTTAAATCCATTTTAAAAACTAAATAATCAAAAGCGTGGATCCCAGGAAACACGGCACAAGGAGTAAACAATAGCAACCACCTTCCCTTGGAGCCCAAGGATGCTTCAGCACCACGGACAGCGATACACCTAGAGAGGAGCAGAGACTAATTCATTCATGGAGCACCGAGGGCCTTGGAGAGATCTGTGAACCACCTGCAATCACATGCAAATGTAACCGTTGAGTCATCAGGAAATCAATACTGTTGAATTTAATGTTATTTTGCCCGTGCTTAGGAGAGGATGAGTGAAGGGTTACCCCAATACTATGCGGGGTGGGAAAGTAGCCACACTAGCCACTGGACTTCTGTACTACTCACCTTCCCTAGGCAAAGAGAGGACCCCTTGGCTCCAGGTTTGGGCATCAAGCCCTTTGATAAGGAAAAGGGGGGGTGGGAGAAAGGTGCGTTGGAAGGGAGAAGGGCAGAAGAGCGTGCACCTGCCTGGTATTGTGATGAGAACCGTCGGTCAGCCTCCCAGGAATGGGGGGGCATGAGGACTGAGCCTCAGAGGGTCTGGTGTGTGTGTGTGTGGGGGGGTGATGGCTGGTGATTGCCTGACAAGTTGAAGATCTCTGTGGCCCAGCCATCAGGGAAAGGATGGAGTTCTCTCAGTAGAGCCACCAGCCTTGAAGGGGCTTGTTCACTCAGCCAAGACTGACAAGGAGGGACGGTCCCGATGGCTCCCCACCCGTGGCGAGCCACGGGGCCCACCCTACCTTTCAGGACCCTTGTGATCCTGAGGCGTGTGTTCAGCCCAAGATGGGAGGAAACCTGGAAAGTTATTGATATTATTGGGTGGCTGCTAAAGCTGGATTTAATTTGACTTAGGAAGCATAAAGAAACATGGCGCCGTGCTTACCTCGAGCATGTGGAATATTTATGCATTCACTTGTTCACTCAATGAACATCAACACTCGCACTGTGTGCCAGGCCTTGAGGAAAACCAGGGAGCGAGAACACTGGCCGTCTCTCTCCTCTTAGGACTGGCCATCTACTGAAGGAGACCGACACTAATCAAATAATAAAAAGTTCCAACCATAACCAACATTTCAGAGCAGGAAAGTGGCCCAAAGTCGTGACGGAAGAATTCACAGTGGGGTGTGTGAGCTGGTCTGTGGGTCAGGGATGTGTGGCTGAGAGGTGAGGGAAAAGCCAGAACGGTAGGGAGAGGGGAGGGAAGGGAAGAGAGCCCGGGAAGAAGGAGCAGAGGCCTGAGGAGGAGAAATTCCAGAGCAGGAGGGAGGGGGTGGAAGGGAGGGTGGGGACACGGAGCTGGAGGGCCAGGAACTAGATACTTCAAACCCTTGTCGGTCTAGAAGGAGTTTCCTCCTAACAGGAGAATGCTGAGGAGTGACTGAGAGGCTTTGGGGGTGTAGGAGGCCTAGCATCACGACTAAATTTGTATCTTGGAAAGTTTTCTGTTTAGTCTGTTTCCCTTCAGACGATGACTGGGGCCATATTTGGTGATGGCACCAGGGGAGGGCCCAGTGGAATCGAGAGTGACTCACGGGTCTTCAGTCTGAGCAACGGAGGGAGCGGCAGAGGCCATGCTGTGGGTCTCCAACCTAACGACTGGTGGAGGAGGAGGTGAGTGGAAACAGAGGGAGGGGAGCTTCGGAGACACGGGCTGAGTGGGACAATGTGGAGGCTCACCAAGGAGTGGCCCTGGGAGACACCCACGCCCCATCCCTGGGTCCTCCAAATATTGCTTTACAGGCGAAGGTGGGAGGGGGTTGCAGCTGTGATTAAATTCAAGACCTTGAGACAGGGAGAGTGGGTCCTGAATGCAGTCGCATGTGTCCTCCTGATGGGAAGGTGGAGGGAGACTTGACATAGACGGGAGAGGAGGCGGCCATGTGGCCACCGCAGAAGATGGGGTTGAAGTGGTGCATTCACCAGCACGGGTACTGTCTGGAGCTGCCAGGTGTGGGAGGCACCCTCCCTCCCCTAGAGTGACCCTGCTGACACCTTGGTTGCAGCACAGTGATTTCGGACTTCTGGCCTCCAGAACTTTGGAAGGGCGAGTCTCTGTTGTTTTAAGCCACCATGTTGGTCTTGATCCATCACAACCACCATGGGGCGCTCATGCAGATTGCTGGGTTTGGTAACATGGGATTTGCTGGGAACTAGCAGGATTGGATATGCGGGGAGAAGGAAAGCGGAGACCCATGGATGGTGCTGGAGTTTCTTGGCCTGAGTGAGCGGAGACGGTGCCACTTACTAAGACAGGACCTGGTTCAGTTCTATTCTGGCCGTGTTAGGCTTAAAAGGAAGATTAGGCCTCTTACCGCCAAGAACAGCGCAGACAGCCAAAATCCACCCCCAAATGCCCTGTGGGGCCTTGCAAAAGCCAGGGGGGCGTTGCCTGTTATGTAAGGAAAGGGAACAACTAGGCGCAACTCTCATCCGGTGCTCGCTGAGTGAGCACACACGTGCCCTCGTGCCAGGGGCGTCCCCAGGCGGTCCAGAAATAGCCGTTGGTGCCAGGGGGTCAGAATGAATGCCAGGCCTGTTAACTCGATGTTAGAGATACAAAAATACACGCCAGAGACAGGATCCGCCGAGGGAGGGAAGCGAACACCGAGACGGTGACTAAACACATCAGGGGGTCACACGACATGTGGGGACCTGGAGGGGCTGGGGGGTGACAGGCAGGCTGTGCACTGTGGGACCAGCCCTCCCTGCTGCAGGAGCGAGGGCCTGGCCGCCCACGCCTGGCAGGGGCCTGCAGCACCCAGCTCCCGGGCTCCAGGGCCGCTGCTCTCCTCCTCCTCTTTCCTCAGGGGAAGCTGGAGTTGCAGAGGCCCTTCTTCCCTGAACCACCCCATGCTCATGAGTAGGACAGAAGCAGCTGCCCCACAGACAAATTATTTGGCGTCCCAGGATATTCAGGGGTCCCTGATGCCTGAGCGACAAAGCCCCAGGAATGTGCACGCAGAACAGCCTCTTGCAAGCTCTCCTTGCCCTCACTTGCCCTCTTCCACCTTCAGGAACTAAGAAGGCAAGAAATTGCCGAGGGGGACCAGATGCCCAGAAACCCTCAAACAGCTCCTGAGGATCCGCTGAGCCTGACCGTGGGTCTGGGCCCACCCTGGGAACCTGGGAGCTGTGTGTGCCTGGAATGGAACTGACAGGCCACAGGGCAAGGAGAAGCGGGCAGAGAGAGGTGATGGTGTGGGCCAGCTGCCACCGCTTTATTTTTTCTTTTAAAATGGGTGCCGGGTTTCTGTTCATGGCTAAAAGGCTCAAGGGTCACTCCAGTTGAACTGGGCTATCTGGGCTGCACAAAATAACCACACAAGAGACACAAATACCTTTTTCTTTGGGGTCGCTGTGATAGCTCCTCTGACCTTAAGGGTCCGCAGGAAGAGAGAGCGAGAGAACGTGCTGACCCCTTTTATTGAGGAGAAGCTATTCAAATGAGGCAAGGGGTCAGGTTTCAGGGGGCTGAGTCTATCTTCATGATGTCCACTGTCAGCAGGTTGACTGACACCTGGGTAGGCCACACCCAAGGGCACAGTAAGAGAAGGGGACACACACAAGGCACTTCCATGGAAGATTCTATCCTAAACAGGGCAAGGGGTTATATTACAAAGGAACAGGTGAGCACAGCTTCACCCGTGGGGCGGTAGCAAGACACACCCATGCACATGTCTGTGTTAGCTAAACCTGTTTAGCTAACACAGACATGTAGTTAGCTAAACAGGTTCTCCTTGTCCCCATTTTAAAGTGGGGACCATTAAATCTCAGGAGAGGGAAGTAGCTCACTCACCATGCCCTGCTCTTTACACCCCCTGGTCCTGCGTCCTTCTCCTTTTGGCTTTCCGCCTCTGGGAATCAGACTTGATCCCTATCCTTGCTCCCTCTGCCACCCACCATCCCAGTTTTTAAAAGTCCTCCACTGGTGTAACTTCTCAAGCTTTTAAGTAGAGCTCTACCCTGTAGTTCTGGGTGGGGCCTGAGAGTCATTTCCAACAAGCCCCCAGCTGATGCTAAAGCAGCGGATGTGTGGGCAGCCCTCTGAGGCAGGCAGCCCTCTCCTCTCCGTCCACCCCAGCCTGCCAAGCCTGGGCACCTACCGGAGGCTTAGTGGGGAAGTTGGAAGGTGGTCAAGCTCAGGTGACTGAACTCGCCCCCACCTGCCCTGAGGAGGGTCACAGATTGTCGCAGTGGCTGCTCTGACCTCTGTCCTTACCCTGCCCCCATGGAGAGTCAGTTTCCCAATCCTCCTTAACCTGATGCACGGGATGTATTCCGGGTGCAAGAAGCCGTGGTTTCCAGGATCTGACGGGCCATAGCCTCCCTCCGTCATTGCTGTTCACCAGCTTTCACCCACTTGCCGGTAGACACTGGCTCAGTACACCCGAGTGCTTCCTCTCCACGGACCTTAGTGTTTTCTGGCCAATGGAGTCGGTCTGGATCGGTGGTCTCTACCCTGGCTGTACCTAAGAATTTACCCGGAGAGTTGATTTGCTTTGTTGAGATGTAATTTACATACAGTAAGATGCACCAATTTTAAGTGCACCATTTGATGGGTTTTGACAAATATATAGTCTTTGAAACCCAGCTATAGTTCACATTTGGAATATTTCCATCTCCCAGATCACATTCCTTGGTGGTTTACATCCCCTCCAACTCCAGCCCCTGATAACCACTGGTCACTTTTTGGACATTGTAGTGTCAACCTTTCTGGAATTTCATATAAATGTATTCATTTATGTCTGAGTTCTTTAGCACAGTGCTCTTGCAATGCATCCATGTCATATGTGGGTAATTGATTCCTTTCTATTGTTGACTAGTATTCCATTGTATGGATATACCACAATCTGTTTATCCATGTGCCATTTGATGTATATATAAGTTGTTTCTAGTTGCCTATAATGAATAAAAGTGTTATGAACATTCAAGTAAGTTCTTTGTATGAACATTTGTCTTCATTTCACTTCGATAAATATCTAAGAATGAAATTCCTAGGTCATGTCGGGGATAGCCTAACTTTACAGGTAAAAACTGCCATTCCAAAGTCGTTGTACCATCTTACCCTCCCTCCAGCAGTGTATGAGTCTCGAATCCTTGTCAACATTTTTTTTTCCTTGTCAACATTTGACTTTATCAGACTTTCTCATTTTAGCCATTCCAGCAGGCAGAAGTATTTTATTGTGATTTCTTTTGAATTTCTCATTTTAGCCATTCCAGCAGGTAGAAGTATTTTATTGTGATTTCTTTTGAATTTCTCGGATGACTAGTAATGTGGAACATCTTTTCATATGTTTCACATTTTTTTTCTATCTCTGAGGAAGAGACTATTGAATTGTTTATCATCTTATGATTTAGTTGTAAGAATTTGTTACGTACCCAGAATACAAGTATTTTAAATATTCCACACATCTTTCCAGTCAATAAGTTTCTTTTGTTTAAATTTTAATGATGTCCACTTTGTTAATTTTTTATAAAATCAAGAGATTTAAGAAATCTCTAAATGAACCCAATGTCACAATGATTTT
Organism: Ictidomys tridecemlineatus; assembly: GCF_052094955.1. Classification (NCBI taxonomy): domain Eukaryota; kingdom Metazoa; phylum Chordata; class Mammalia; order Rodentia; family Sciuridae; genus Ictidomys; species Ictidomys tridecemlineatus. The sequence goes on along the minus strand of NC_135477.1, from coordinate 50,898,502 downwards.
ATCCTATGTTTTGTCATTGACGTTTAGAGTCTGTTCTCATATTCTAGTTCATGATTCATCTTGAACTAACTCTGTCTGTGCATGCACACATATGTATGTGTGTTTGTGTTATGAGGTAGGGGTTTAGATTCTTTTTCTTGTTGCCCATGGATATCAAATTGTCTAATATCATTTGTTGAAGAGAGAATTCTTTTGCCCTTGGATTACCTTAGTAACATTGCCAAGAATCAACTGACTATTCTTGGGTTAGTTATAGATTTGGGAGTATTTGTGGGCTCTCTATTCTATTGCATTGAGTTAAATACCTATAATTGTGCCAATGCCCCATCGCCTCGCTTATTGCAGCTTGTTAGCACACTTTGAAATTTGCTACAATAAATATCTATTTGTTTTCCTTCAAAATTCTTTGCATTTCCATGTGAATTTTAGAGTGGGCCTGTCAATTTCTCCAATTTGGGTTGAAAATGCAGTAAATTATTTCAACACTGATAAGTCTCCTGATTCATGAACATGTCATAGTTCTGTTTATTTAGGTCGTTTTTCATTTTTTCTGAGCAATAATTTCTAGCTTTAGCGTACAGGAATTGTAATGTTTTTTTAAGTTTATCCCAAACTATTTCATATTTTCATACTATTTAAATGGTACTTTTAAATTTGAATTTCCAATTATTCTTTTCCAGTATACAGAAATAAAACTGAGTTTTGTATATTAACCTTGAATCTTGTTACCATGCCAACCTCACCAGTCAATCCTAGTAGCTTTTTTGATACTCTATTAGAATTTTCTACTTAGAGAGATGATCATATAATTTGTGAAAATAAAGGTAGCTTAACTTTTCTCTTTCCAATTTGGAAGCATTTTATTTCTTTTTATTGTCTGTGTGTGCTGACTAGGACATTGTTCAAAAGAAGTAAAAAAAAAAAAAAAATGGAGATCTTTGCCTTGTTTCCAAACTTAGAGGAAAACGTATTGCTTTTTACCACCAAGTTTGATGTTAGCTGTTTTTTCTCAGGTTGTGGACGTTCTCTTCTATTCCTAGTTTACTGATTTTCATTTTCATCGTTGGCATTTTATTTTTCTTAATCATGAAGGAGTGCTCAATTTTCTCTAATACCTTTTCCATATCTACTTAAATGACCACTTTTTTTCTGATTTAGTGAGACGGGGAAATACATTGATTTTTTTTAATGCTAAAACAACCTTGCATTACAGAGAGAAACTCCACTTAGGATGTATTAATTTTTCCATATATTGCCAGAATTCGGTTTGTGATATTTTGTTAAGGGATCTTGCTTTCTGTTGATGTGGGAGATTGGGCTGCCTATAACGTCTTTGGTTCTGGTATCAAGGTACTACTTGCCACATAAAAGTAAACAAGAAATATTTCTTCATTTTCTGTTTTCTGAGAGAGTCTATGTAGAATTTATATAAAATTTTTTTCTCAAAATCGATGTGATTAACCAGATAAACCATACAGGACTTGACGTTTTCTTTATGGAAGTGTTTTTAACTACAGAATTCATTTTCTAAAACATAAATGTGGACTCTAAAGTCAGGAACAGGACAAGGATATCTGCCTTCATCACCACTTCTCAACATTATGCTGGAGGTCATAGCTAGAAAAATTAGGCAAGGAAAAAAATAAAGGCATCCATGTTGGAAAGTAAGATATAAAAATATTTCTATTTGCAGATAGCATGATCTTATATATAGAAAACCCTAAATAATAAACCTACACACACATACACTATTAAAACTGATAAATCACTTTAGGAAAGATGTAGTATTCAAGATCCATATACATAAATCCATTCTATATTCTACCAAAGAATTCTCAGAAAAATGAAAGAAAGTAATTCCACGTACAATAGAACCAAGAACAGTAAGGCAGTGGGGGATAAGCTTAACCAAAGAAGAAAAAAAAAGTGTACACTAAAAATGACAAGACATTGTTGAAAAATATTAAAGACCTAAATAAATGGAAAGACATCCATGTTCATGGATTGGAAGACTTAATACTGTTAGGAAGACAGGGCTTCCCAAATTGGATAATCTTATCCTAGAATTCATATAGAAATGTAAAAGGTTTAAGATAGACAAAACAAAGTAAATAAAGAAGAACAAAGTTGTAGACATCATACTTTCTGATTTCAAAACATCATAAAGCTATAGTAATTAAGGCAGTATGGTACTGGCAACAAAGACAGACTTGTAAATCAATGTTATGTAACTGAGAATCCAGAAATAAACCCATATATCTACGGTCTATTTATTTTCAACAAGGATACAAACACCATTCAATGAAGAAAGAACAGTCTTTTTCAATACATGGTACTGAGACAACTGTATATCTATATGGTATGGGCCACACCTCATACTGTACACAAAAAATAACTCAAAGTACTTCAAAGACCTAAATTCCAATGGCTAAAACCATAACATTCTTACAAGGAAACCTAAGTATGAATCTTCTTCACGTTGGATTAGGCAATGGTTTCTTGGATGTGACATCAAAAACACAAATAACCTAAAGAAAAAAAATAGACAAATTATATTTCATTAAAATATTTAACTTTTGTGAATCAAAAGACACTATAAGAAGAGACAAAGACCCCAATACAATAATACTGTATGATTTCAACTCACTCTTATCACCAGTAGACAGGTCTTCAAAACATAAAATCAATAAAGATATATCCAACCTAAATAATGCCATAAATCAAATGAACCTAATAGACACAATATTTTACCCAAAATAGCTGAATTTATCTTCTTCATACTAACACATAGAACTTTTTCCAAAATATACCATATTCTAGGCCACAAAGCAAATCTTAGCAAATACCAGAAAAAGCAATATAATCCCATGCATTTTATCAGATTATACTAGAAAGAAACTAGAAATCAACAGCAAGAAAAATAATAAAACCGCACAAACAAATGGAGATTGAAAAATACTCTCTTAGATGAAGAGTGGATCAAAGAAGAAATGAGAGTGGAAATCAAGAAATTTTAGAAATGAACAAGAACAGAGATACCACATGTCACAGTCTCTGGGACAGTATGAAAGCAGTTCTAAGAGGAAAAACTATAGCACTGAGTACATTTAAAAAGAATAGATCCCAGATAAATAAGCTTATCGTCTGCCTCAAGGCTTTAGAAAAAGAACTAATTCCAAACCAATAGAAGAAGGAAATAATTAATATCAGAGCCAAAACCAATGAAATTGAGAATAAGAAAACAATACCCAGTTGATTCTTTGAAAAGATAATTAAGATTGATAAACCCTTAGCCAAACTAACCGAGAGAGAAGACCCAAAACCAACAAGATTAGAGATGAAAAAGACCCACAGACCCTTCTGAAATCCAGAGGATTATCAGAACCTATTTTGAAAATTCATGCTCCAATAAGCTGGAAAATCTGGAAGACATTGACAATTTTCTAGACATATAATGACCTGCCTAAATTGAATCAGGAAGACATAGAAAACCCAAACAGACCAATATCAAGAAATGCAATGCAAACAGCAATTAAAAGCCTTTCAAAAAAGAAAAACCCAGGACTAGATGGATTCTCAGCTGAGATCTACCGAATCTTTACAGAAGAACTAACCTCAGTCTTCCTCAGATTACTCCATGAAACTGAATGGGATGGAGCACTTCCAAATAAACTGTATGAAGCCCATAAAACCCTGACATCAAAACCAACAAAGATGCATCAAGTAAAGATGCTTATACCCTGGTGAGCATAGACACAAAAATTTTTAATAAAATGTTAGCAAACTGCATCCAAGAACACATCAAAAAAAATAATAATACACTATGATCAAGTGGTTTTCATTCCAGGGATACAATGTTGGTTCAACATATGCAAATCAAAAAATGTGATTCACCACTTAAACAGAATTAAAGACAAGAATTACATGATCATCTCAATAAATGCAGAAAAGGCCTTTAATGAAATCCAGCACCATTCACCTTAAAAATGCTGAAGAGGCTAGGGACTGAACAAACTCACCTCAACATTGTAAAGGCTATTTATGACAAACCTAAAGCCGACATTATCTTGAATGGAGAAAAACTAAAAGTATTTTCTCTAAAATCAGGAAGAAGACTGTTGAGGGCCACAGCCGAGTTGGGATGACGCATGGCACTTTTGCCAGAAGTAGTGGTTGAGAGGTGACACCAGTGAGCCATTAAGATGATGACTTTTGAGTTCTCGCGGAGTTCCCCATTGAGTTCCGGTTGAGCTCTCGCGGGGATTTCTGAAGAGTTCGTGATGGTTGGTGAAGTTCCGGTGGTGGGAGTTCCGGTTGGTGTGTGGTGTGTTCCTGGAGGAGCCGCGTGGGTGGCGTTTGGGAGCGTTCCCGGGGAGTGTGCTGGTGGAGTGTGGAAATAAAGTTTGTTCCTGCTTGAGTGGCTCGTGATTTGTGCCCAGCCAGACTGCGGCAGAAGACAAGGCTGTTTACTCTCCCCACTCCCATTTAATACTCCTCAAATTATTAGAGTGATCAAGCAAGAGAAGGCAATCAAAAGGATACAAATAGTAAAAGAAGAAATCAAACTATCTCTGTTTGCTGATAACATGATCTTATACCTAGAAGACCCCCCCCCTAAAAAAAAACAACAGCAACAAAAAACTCCACCTGAAGACTTTTAGAGCTTACGAGTTCAGCAAAGTAGTAAGGTACAAGATTAACACCCATAAATTAAAAACTTTCCTATACTCCTACAGTGATTCAGCAGTCAAAGAAATCAGGAAAATCATCCCATTCACAATAACCTCAAAAAAATAAGGTCCTTGGGAATTAATCCAACTAGGTAAAAGAGCTCTGCAATGAAAATTATGGAACGCTGAAGAGAGAAAGACCTCCCATGATCCTGGACAGGCAGAATCAACATTGTCAAAATGGCCATACCACCAAAAGCAACATACAGATTCAATGCAAGCCCCATCAAAATACCAATGGCATTCTTCACAGAATTAGAAAAAATGATTTTTAAATACATTTAGAAGATTAACAGACCCAGAATAGTCAAAGCAATACCAAGCAAGAAAAGCAGAGGAAGAGGCCTCACGGTACCTGAACTGAAATTATACTACAGAGCCACAAACCAGCACAGTATCGGCACCAAAATAGACATGAAGACCAATGGAATGGAAGACACAGAGATAAACCCACATACCACAGCCATCGGATACTTGACAAAGGTGCCAAAATGTATTTTGAAGAAAATGCAGCATTTTAAATAAATGGTGCTGGGGAAACTTGGATAGTGATATGTAGAAAAATCAAACCAGACCCCTCTCCCTCACCCTGCACCAGACTCATATCAAAGTGGATCAGAGACTTAAGACTTAGACCAGAAACTTTACAAATGCAAGACGACAATGAGCTTCTACACAGCAAAGGAAATGATTAAGAGCACAAAGAGAGAGCCTCCAGAATGGGAGAAAATCTTGCCAGATGCCCCCCTGATGGGGGGATTCTCATATCCAGAATATATAAAGAACTCAAGAAACTTAACAAGAAGAACAAATAACTCAATGCATAATGGGCAAAAGAATTAAGCAGAAACTTCTCAAAAGAAGAAATACAAATGGCCAACAATATATAAAAAGGTGTTCAACATTTCTAGCAATCAGAGAGATGCAAATCAAAACTACACTAAGATTTCCTCTTACTCCAGTTAAAATGGCAACAATAAAAAAAATGCAAACAATAAGTGCTAGTGAGCAGGGAAAGGTGCACTGGGACATTGTTGGTGCGACTACAGACTAGTACAACCACTCTGGAAAGCACTCAGAAAATTAGGGATGGAACCACATTATGACCCAGCTATCCCATTCCTTGGTATTTTCCCAAAAGATATAAAATCCATACACTGTAGTGATACAGCCACCTCAATGTTTATAGCAACACCATTCACAATAGTCAAACTGTGGAAATCAATGCAGATACTCATCAATAGATGAATATATGTATATGTATATATATATATATAATCAGAGTTATATAATATATATTATATATTATATATTAATATATATTAATATTTTATATATTAATATATATTAATATTTTATATATTAATATATATTATCAGAGCTCTACCCAGTAATAAATAAAAATGAAATTATGGCATTTGCCAGTAAATGGATGGAAATAAACCAAATGCAGAAACTCAAAGGTCGAATGTTTTCTCTCATATGCAGATGCCAGTAAAATAAAGGCAATGTGGGGGTGGAGGGAAGGATAGGGTACCATAAAGAGAAAACTAGTAATTTAGAAAAAGAAGATTGAGAGGCAGAGTGGAGGGAAGGGTCAGGGGAGGCAATGAAGAACGAATCCTTCAAAACTCCTGTTATGTGCACACATAAATACAACACAGGGAATTCACCTTTATGCATAAGTAAAAAGAACCAGTTGAATATAAATAGACAAGTGAAAGGAAGTCTAGGGAGGAAGGACAGGGAGGGGAGGGAAGACAGGAAGAAAAGGGGCATGGTGAGCTGAAGTCAAATTCGATGCGTGCATGAGTTGGTCAGGATGAACCCAACTACTGTGTATGACCATTTAAAAAAAATAAGTCTAAAAACAAAAAGATACCAAAAAGTGAAAAGAAGCTCACAGAATAAGAGAAAAGACCTGTAAATCACCTGTTTCATAAGGGCCCAAGATCTGCAATACAGAAAGAACAATTACAATAAAAAATAAAAGGACAAACAACCCGATCTTAAGTAGGCAAAGGTGCTGGATGTGCTGGCGCCTGCCTGTCATCCCAGTGGGCTGGGAGCCTGAGGCAGGAGGAGAGCAAGTTCTGGACAGATTAGGGAGATGCTTGTCTCAAAACAAAACAAAACAAACAAAAAAATGAAAAGGGCTGGGGATGTAGTTTGGTGGCAGAATGCTGTTCTAGAATGCATGAGCTCTGGACTCAATCCCCAGTGTGCAAAAACAAACACAAATAAGTAGGCAAGGGATTTCAATAGAAATTTCTCCAAAGAAATGACCGATAAGCATATGAAAAGATTCTCAACTTCATTAGTCATTAGGGAAAAGCAAATGAAAGCCACAATGAGACATCCCTTCATACCTACTACGGTAATAAAATAGAGAGAGTAGAGGAGGATGAGGAGAACCTGGTCCCCTCACTCACCGCTGGTAAGATCTGAAGTTGCTGCTTAGTTTCTGAAGAAGTTCAACATGGTTTACCAACAACCAAAAAATCCTCCTTTTAGGTGTACAGCTAAGAGAAGCAAATATGTATGCTCACACATGGATGAATTTTGTTATGTAAAATTTATGAATTATATCTCAATTTTTTTTTAAAAAAAGATCTATTCAAAACTTTACTTCTTCCAAAATAAAGGAAAAAATGAAATGTTGGTGTGCATTTCAATTATTTTGTCCATTGATCTAAGTTGTCAAGTATCCTGACAAAATTTGCCTAGAACATCCCTGAATTCTCCTTTTAACATCTGTAGAGCCTAATATGACAGTTCCACTTTCATTCCCAATTTTGATAATTTATGTCTTTTGTTTTTTTCTGGTTATTAGAGCTAGGGGCTTGTCAATTTTATGGATATTTTCAAAGAACCAGTTTTTTTGGTTTCATTAGTAAGTCTCTCTTCCTTCCCTCCCCCGTCCCACACTACATTCTTTTTTTTTTTTTAACAATTTCTCCTTTTATTTCTGTTTTCTATTTTTATTTATTTGCTTCTCTGTTTCTAATTTCTTGAGATAAAATTTATCTATTTAAGAGTTTTCTTATTCTAATACAATCATTGCTATAAATCTCCTTCTAAGCGCTGCTTGAGATGGAGCCACAAGTTTTGCTATGCTTTATTTTCATTTTCTTTCACTGACAAATATCTTCTGATTTCCCTTGTGCTCCTCCCTTTGGGCCTCTTGTTTATTTAAGAGTATATCATTTATCAGTTATTCAGAGGGTTTTTAGAGATACGTTGCTGTTTTGATTTCCAGTTTATTCTGTTGCATTCATAGAACACACTTAATGTCATTTAGGTCTTCTTGCTCTTGCTTTATGAACTGGAAGACGCTCTGCCTGGGTAAATGTTCCATGAGCACTTAAAAAGGATGTGCATTCTGCTGCTGGTGGTGAGCATTCTATAAATGTCAATTAGGTCAAGTTGATTGATAGCATTGTTAAATTCTTCTCTATTGTGTGTGTGTGTGTGTGTGTGTGTGTGTGTGTGTGTGTGTGTACTTGTCTTTCAATTACTGAGAGGAATGTTGTGATTTCCAACTGGAACCACAGATTCGTCTTCTTATTCTTTAGTATCCATGGCATATATTTTGAAGATCAGATGTTTGGCACATACACATTTAAGATTGTAATTTCCTGTTGATTAATTGACCCATTTATCATCATGAAACGCCTCTCTATTCCTGCTCCTATTCCTGGGATGTATGAAGTCTCCTTTATATGACCAACCCCACGAGGTTAACCTTGGGGTGAGGTTGACATGGTACTCGTTTGTCTCTCTTCATGCTTTTAACCTGTGTCTTCGTGTATAAAATAGATTTTTATAGATAATGTATAACTGAGCCTTGCCTTTTTATCCTATCTTAAGATTTCTGCCTGGAGTGCTTAGATCATTTTAAACTTTATGTGATTATTGATACGATTGGTTTAAATTTATCATCTTGGTTTTTTCCTTCTGTTTCCTGTGTAGCTGTTTGTTGTTGTCATTTCCTATATTAGCTTTGATTTTTTATTTTGTTTTTTTCCCTTGGTTCTCTGGAGCTTATGTTATACATGCTCAACTTACCACAGTCGACCTTCAGGTAAAGTTATTCCATTTCATTTCTACTGTAAAAACCTTGAAGCCAGGCACGGTAATATGCACCTGTAATCTCAGCAATCCCTGGAGGCTGAGGCAGGAGGATCCCAAGTTCAAGACCAGCCTCAGCAATTTCATGATCTCTTGTCTAAAAATAAAAAATAATAAGGGCTGGGGATGTAGCTCAGGGGTAGAGTACCTCTGGGTTCCAAAGGAAACAAAAAGAAAAGTGAATCCTGTAGTGGTATACTTTCATTTCTCCTCTTGATTCCCTGTCAGATGTCACCCCACATGCCACTTGTACATATCATTTACACACCAAGTATTATTGCCATTTTATCTTGAAATAATCAATACATGTCCAAGAAAGAGTAATACGAAACAGATCCACACTCCTACTTGTCACGGCAGATACACAGTACACACAGAAAAGCATAAGGAGCAACACTTGAAGACACAGCACTCAGGCACCCAGGAGAATGAGTTCAGAAGCAGGAAGAAACCAGGTCGGCCCCGCCACTGTAGCAGCAGACGCCTTTGAGAGAGTTCTCAGGCCTTGGCCCAGGGAAGCGGAACAAAGCAGAGCCCAGCAGACTCCCTGGAGTAAAGTGAAGTCTGAGCCTGGATGGAGCACTGTTTCAGGTCTGCCTAACGCCATCAAGCAACATTCAGATGGGGGGACTCTTTCCAAGTGAATTAGCGGCATTATCTCAAGAGAGGGGAAAACATGAATAGTGATAGGAGCATTAAAAAAATAGACTCAATAAGGTAAAATTTACAATGTCTAACATCCAAACTAAGATTTCTAAACATATAGAGAAACAGGAAAACAATCCATATGGCAGAGAGTAATTGATCAACTGAAACAGACCCAGAACTAACAGAAGGTGTTATGATTGGCAGACAGGGACATCAAGACGGCTGTCATAACACATCCCCTGCAATCAAAAAGTAACGCAGGGATGATAAATTTTTAAAACCAACCCAAATATCTAGAGTTGAAAATCACAGTGTCCGAGGTGAACAATCTCAGTGTCTGTAGTGGAATTAATGACAGATTAGACATAGAAGAAAAGATCAGTGGATTTGAAGGCACAGCAATAGAAACTATCCAAAATGAAACTCAAGAAAAAAACACATTTTATTTGAAATGGTAAGACCTCAAGTGGCTTGATGCATGAGTAATTGCTATCTCCAAAGTAGAGGAGGGTGGGGAGTCGATATTTAGAGAAATAATAGTCCCCCTGCCAAATTTTGGATTTGATAAAAATCTATTAACCCAGAAAGCTCAATGAATTCAAAACATAGAAAAAAAAGAAAGAAAATGACAATATAGCCAAATTGCTCAAAACTGATGAAGAGAAATATGAAAATATTAATATTAAATATTAAAATAACCAGAGGGGAAAAGATACTACACTTGGGTAAGGTGGGGTGAGATTGCAGACTTCTTGTCAAAAACCATAAAAGCAAAATACAAAATTATAGATTTAAGTATATGTCAATAATTACATTAAATGTAGATTGTCTAAATGCAATAAAATAACTTTTAGTTTGCCAGGTGGAGTGGGGAATCCTGTCAACCAACACAGAATTTTATGCCCAGTGAAAATAACTTTTTTAAATGAAAAAAAGTTTTCAGATATGCAAAATCTGAAATAATGCATTACCAGGCAATTTGCGTACCAGAACATCATAGGACATTCTTCCAACAGAAGCGTGACACCAGGTAGAAATGTGGATGGACCAAAAGAACACTGGAGGTTTTGACATTTTTATTATTGGAATCCCTTTAGAAGACATTGACTGCCTAAACTAAGTGGTGACAACACATGTGTAAAACGTATGCCACCAAGAGCACAAAGTCCAGGAAGCCAGAAACAGTGTCCACTACTGCAAGAGATTCATAATCCATATATAGTACATAATATATATAATACATATAATATATAGTACGTACTATCAGACATATAGTCTATCTCTGTGATAAGGTACAGAAGCAATTATAAACCCTAAAGAAAGCATTAAAATAATACTTAGAGCTAATAAACCAGTCTAGGATAACATGGACTCATAAAAAAATAGCCAATAAATCCAAAAAAAGTGGAGGAAAAAAAGTAAAAACAGGTGGGATACTTAAGAAATATATAGCAAAATGATAGATTTAAGTATAACTATGTCAATAATTATATTAAGTGTAAATTGTCTAAATGCCCCAATTAAAAGACAAAATCAGTAGATAGGATAAAAAAGCAAAACCCAATTATCTGCTGCCTACGAGAAGTGCATTTTAACTACAAAGACACAGTTGGGTTAAAAGTAAAAGAATTTTTTAAAAATATACCATGGTAACACTAATCAAAAGGAAACCGGAGTGACTTAATATCAGGTAGATATTTCAGAGCTGAGAATATGAAGTCATTTACGACGATAAAGGGATCAATTAAGGAGGTGTATATTACAATACTAAGTATTACACCCTTCATAACAGCTTCAAAATACATGAAGCAAAATCTGCCGAACTAGAAGGAAATATAGAGAACTTTGCAATTATAGTCAGAATAGTCAATCTCCTCTCTCAATCACAGACAGGTAGGACACGTCAGCAGAAAATTGTGAATATAACAGACTTGAACAACCATATCAACCAAATTGACCCTGTGTGATGCTTACAGAACCCTCCACCCAACTATAGCTGAGTGCCAACCCTTTTCAGATGCATGGAGAACGTTTACCCAGACAGACAATATTCTGGGTCATTGAGCAAGCCACAGTTGATTTAAAATGCTTCAAGTCACACAAAACATGTTCTTTGATGACAATAAAATTAAAAGTTAGTAACAGAAAGATACCTGGAAAAATCTCCACATATTTGGAAGCTAACACACTTCTCTATAACCTTTAAGTCAAAGAAGAAATCCAATGCAAATTTAACTAACGAAAATGAGAAGACTTTTCCTTACTCTTCAGAGTAGACAAATTAATAACAATTAACTGCCAGTATTGGCAGTGAAGTGAAAATATGGACACCGTAAGCTGTTGGTAGAAAAGTAAAACTGTTCGATCATTCGGGAATAATCTGGTGGCATGTGTCAGAACTTAAAACGTCCTGCTCTGTGCTCCAGTAAGTCTGCTCTCAGGAATCTGTCTTCCAGCATTGCTTCAGAAAGTTCAGGTATCCAGGTGCTCCTAACTGTATTATAGTAGTAAAAGAAAGGAGATGTTTTTACTATCCATCAGGAAGGGATGGGACAAATAAATAGGGCACATACAAGTGTCAAAAAGGCTCTATCTTAATATCCTGAAAAAAATTTCCAGCCCCCCTCCCCCAGCTTATTTGTTTCTGCAAATATTTGTTTCTCTAGGCCCTGGACACCTTGCCCCATGTGTGGGGGACCAGGCGAGGAACTTGTATTGATTTTAAAAGCCCTCCCCTCCATTACCACCCAGACCCACACACCTGTAATACTTGGGCCAGAAAGAGAGAGTTGGCCTCTGGCTAAAAGTCAAGTTTCTGTGTTAAGAGGATGCACTTGGTTATCTCTGGTTCCACCTGTCACCATGGGAAAGGAAGCCGCAGCCGCTGAGGCTCCTCACTTTCTCCTGGTGTCACCTCTGGGGCAGCCTGCAGCTCAGAGCAGTGTGGCAGTCTGGGCTCATCACAGTTCCTGACCCGGAAGTCCTGCTCTTCCAGTTGGGGTCGTTTCCGGGTCGCAGTACCTCCCTCCAGGCAACAACTTCAAAGCCACGGTTGCTCAGGTGGAGAGCCCGGAGGCCACCTCTCCGCTGCCACCTATTTCTCTGGCAGAACAATTCCCAGGAACCTGAAGCTACCACTTCAGCGGGGCACTGAGGGTCAAGAGCGACAGCCCCCCATTCTGGGGATGGTGCAGACCCAAGTGGGTCTCCTGGGGTTGCCGTCACAAGGCTCAAAGACCAGGAGGCTTGAAACAGCAGGAATTTGCTCTCTCACAGTTCTGGGGGGTGGAAGTTTGAAGTGTCAACAGTGTCATGCTCTCCGACAGCTCTGGGGAGCGTCCTCCCAGGACTGTTCCAACTGCTGACGTGTGCCTGCAGTTCTTGGTGTTCTCCATAGATCCAATCACGTGTGTGACATCACAGTATTTCCCGTGTCTGTATCCAAAATCCCCCCTTTTATAGGACACCAGTCCTATTGGACTACAACCCAGCAATTTCAATTTCAATCTCCCTTGAACTTGATCATCTCCATAAAAGACCTTGTTTCCAAATAACGTCACATTCTGAGACACTGGGGGCTACCACTTCAACATATCTTTGGAGGCAGGGGACACAATTCAACTCCCAAACAACACCTTTCATTTGCCAGATCAAAAAAAGCACTTTCCCCTGCGGCCTTCCTCCCCACAACCCCCCAGAGTCACCAGAGAATCAGACAGACTCAGTAGATCAGAGAAGCATCCGACCACGCACCTTTCCAGACTCTTCAAAACTGTCAAGGGCATCCGAAAGAAGAACTTGTCTGAGAGATTGCCACAGCCGAGAGGAGACTGAAGGGACATGGCAGCTAAAAGTAAGGTGGGGTCCCAGATAGAATCAGGCACAGGAAAGGGACGTTAGTAAGAACTAAGAAAATCTAAGCAATCTGTGGACTTCAGTTAATAATGATGTCACAACACCACTGATACATTAATTGTAGCACATTGTGGCAATGGGAGATGATATTAGGGAAAACTGAGTGCAGGGTATACGGGAACTCTGTACATCACTTTTCTGTAATTCTAAAACTACTAGAAGAGATGGATCAGTTAAATAGTAAGACAGCCTGCAGGATGCCTGGCCCATGATGCTTGTGCATCAAGTGGCACATTTTTTCTATGTAGGAACAGTTTTTTTTTTTTTTTTTGGTGGGGGGCCGTCTCGGGGTGCTTAACCACTGAGCCACATCCCCAGCCCTTTTTGTATTTTATTTAGAGACAGTGTCTCCCTGAGTTGCTTAGGGCCTCGATAAGTTGCTGAGGCTGGCTTTGAACTCATGATCCTCCTGCCTCAGCCTCCCAAGCCACTGGGATTACAGGTGTGCGCCACCTTGCCTGGCTGAAGGAATGTTTTTATAGATCATCCAGGTCAATGGTTCTCGACTTTGGCGCACATTAGAATCACCGAGGGAGTTTCATAAACATTCACTGTTGCGGTTCTGTCCTTAGAACATCCTGGTTTGGAATATTTGCTGCAAAATTTAAAATGCTCCAGAGACTTCCTTTACCAGTCGTAAGGGAGTAACAGGAATTAGATTTACCCTGCTATCACAAACACCCAGAAATCTGGATGAAATACAGGATGTGAAGGTTTTTAGACACTGGACAACAGGCAGGGTGGGATTTTGCTCTCTCAAGGAAAAGACACTTCAAGGTGAACCCTGCCATGGCATCAGTTTACTGCTCTGAGTACCATCCTGAGTTAGGGTGACCAAGGTAGGTAGAAAGCTGGGGCACAGTACTGAAGACCCGAGAGCTACAAAGCAAGCAAGCACTCCAAAACACTGAAAAGGAGTTCTCTCCAATCCGTGGCGAAGAGCTGATTTGAAGACATGGAAAAGAACCCCCAAGATCAGGAAAAGAACCACTGGAAAGCATCAGGCTGAAACAACTCCAGAGCTCAACCAGGCTGCTCTTGTGCACCCCAGGCGAAGTGGAAGACTTCATGTTATAGCATTTCCTGAAGCCTGTCACCTTGGCCGTGCAGCTAGCAGGGTGCTCAGGACCCACCGTTCAAAATAATAATACAGCAAGCCTGCTTCCCCGAGGCCCCGGGGAAGAACAGTCACCAAGGACTCTCTCACCTGCTCCCCAGCTCAGCTCACTTCTGACATTCCAACCCCTGTCTCTGCTCCTGCTTGAAGCTGCTGCAAAGGCCCCGTGGTCACCTGGACTGCACCCTAGCCCCCAAAGGAAGATGTGTTCCATTGCTACAAAGGAACAGCAAGAGTAATCGGGAGGGAGAGTGGCAAGGGAAAGGCTTCTCTGGGTCCTCTATCCTGCTCAGACTCTGGGCCAAGAGGCCTGGACATGACAGCAGACAGAGGTGGTCAGGAGAATCAGAGCTGGCAGGTTCTGGGGGGACTGTTGGCCCAGAGGTTTCGTTGTGCAGGTGGGGTTAGCATGCCCAGAGAGACCAAAGGGCTGTCCCCAGGCCATTCAGAGGCCTGGAGCGGAGGGATCGCCTAGCTTTCCAGCCACCTATGAAGATGGTCCCATGAGAGCCTATGAAGGGATTCAGGTGCTCCCAGCACCTCTGCCAAGAAAGCTCAGCCAGGAGGTGTGAGGGGACCTGCCCAGGGTCCCTGTGTGCAGGAGCTGGCTGAGGGTTCTACGGGAGGGGCTGCTGCACAGGAGGGTTGAAGGGCTCTCCATCCTGGCTCCTCCTCCCTCTCGTGGGCCCTGAGTGAGGCATGTGGTTCCCTTGGAAACAGAGCCGCTGTCTCCTGGGGTCAGTAGCACTTAATCTACAGTTACTGCAGTTTTGATGCCAGTGGGGGAAGGGACCCCAAACTCCCCTCTGCATTCCCACAGCACCCCCGACGCTCACCGCTGCACGAAGCCCACAGGTTTTCCACCCTCATTCTCACACTTGGCTTCCGTGTGTGTGTGTGTGTGTGTGTGTGTGTGTGTGTGTGTGTGTGTGTATGTACACACATACTTGTCCCAAGTTCAAAGAGCTCTTAATGGCTCTGTTTTCTGACCCCCCAATTGAAAAGGAACAATCACGTCCCTACCATTTGCCTTCCCTTTGTGTCTCAAGATCTCTCAAGAACCAGAGTTGGAACACCCTTGATTTTTCCAAGCCTCTCTCCGCAGCATTACAATCATATTGGGAATGGGATGGGGTAACTGGCCAGATAATCTGTTTGCTTACCCTCTACCTCCTGGGAGATTGGATGTGTGCAGGGGAAGTCGGGGTGTGCTGGAGTGCTGCATTGGGCAGGGTGAGGGTTTAAGTTCTCTGCACCGTAATTTGTTAGCACACACACTGCGCCTGAAAGACTGTGGATCCTTTGAGGGTGGGCTGTCTGACTCTCCCAGTGGCTCCCTTGCACCCTGAGGCCCAGTGGGAGTGTCCTGAATACAGACACCCTGGGCTTTAGGAAGGCAGCAATGAGTTCTTCCAGAGTAAAGATGGATGGAAGCCCACCTCCCGGGCCCTGGTTCTGACCTGTGGAAACAGCTGTCAGTGTGGAAGAGGAAAGCCTGCCCCCAGAGGCTCACCAGGGACAGGCGGAGGAGGGAAAGAGACCTGGCCCTGGCCGGTGCAGAGAGCCAGTGTGACCCGATCTGCAGTTCAGACCCACTGCCCAGAATGAGGAGCTCAGGGAAGCCCTGCGCCAGCCCAACCAGATCCCGGAGGTCAACAAAGGGAAGCTGAGCTACACTCAGAGCCTGGAGGGCCTGGGAGGCACAGCAGAGAGACAGGACAGGGGACCCATCTGGAGTTCTCCCTCCACGATGAGTTACACGGGGCTCTTGGTAGACACCTGAAGGGGGAGATGGCAAGAGACAAGAAAGCAACTTTTAAAAAATTATGAAACAAGGGCATGCACTTGGCAGAGAAATCAACACCCTACAGAGATGTTTAAATGATCAAAACTTCTTTCCCTCCATAAGCCCTACTTCTGCCCTCCAGGGGCATTTGTCCTTAAGTGTGCTGCAGGATATTTTTATGAATGTCTTGTGTGTGTACACACACACACACGCACACACACACACAGATATACTGCCAGCCTGTTCTGCACCTTTTCCGGCCTGATGTGCCAAGCTCTTATCAATTGATGTAAAGGCAACTTCATTCTAATGGCTGAAGAGTAGTTTATTTTACAGGTGTCACCAGCCACCTAGTGACAAGTCTTTAACCAGTGTCTAACACTACCACACACATGATATATATAGTTCATACATGTATACATAACTATATAGTACATACTACATATCTAACATACACATTATATATATTCAGTCATATGATCAAATTCCAAAAGGCAAAGGCATATGCATTTAAGTTTTTGATAGATGTTATTTAAGTACCTTCAACTCTAGTGTAGTCATTTACATTTCAACGGCCTCGTATTTAAGTGCTGTTTTTCCATACCTTCGTCAGTGTTGGGTTTCATCATTCTGATTTTTGCTAATCTGACGAAGAGCAGATTGCACTAATTATGACAGGCTAAGCAGGTGTTCAGATGCTTACTGGCCTTTTGTATTTCTTGCTTTATGAACTGCCTATTCATAACCTTTACCCATTTTTTCTTGGGTTGCACATATTTTTCTTACTGATTTTAAAGACCTGTCTATTTAATAGGACAAAGGATTAATCTTGGGTATTTATGGCAGACAGTTTTAGAGGTAGTTTTATTTTAGAGGTGCAGATTGACCATAGATGTGTTTAAAGATTGCTTCCGTAACCAAGCCATTTTTTTCTCTGTACGTTATCTGGACACCTAACCACTTTTGAGTTTGTCTTCTGGTGTGAACAAGTTATCTTCGTAGCTGCTGAGGAACTAGCAGGTGTGTTTGCAGAACCTGAACAGCTCTCTTTGAAAAAGCACAGGAGGGGGGGAAAGGAGGTTAATAAGTTTACTCCCCCCCCCAAAGAAAAGAAAGCAGATTCTAGAAATGACACACTAACTCACTCATGCTACTTCCAAGTGAAATTATAAAACCAACCACTAGGCCAGCAGGTGGTGAACAATCAGCAAGGGACATAGGGGGACAGGGAGGAAGTCATACCAAACTCACTTAGTCCCTATTTTCCTTAAGGTCACTGGACACCAAATGCCAAGATCTAGAGCCTCTGAGTTTCCAAAGGTGTTGGATAAAAGCTGCCCAGGCTTTCCCGTGAGCCAGGACGTCAGCCAGATCTATAGCTGGCTGAACGACTCTATCAAAAGAGACCTAATTAATAAATCAATAGCAAACTGGAGGGGTCTCTAGAGACCACAGGGATTTCTCTGAACATGACCATGTCCTGTTTAATGCTCTTATCAGTGGCTTGGATAATGGCACGGATGGCCACGTATCAGATTTATCAAAGGTGGGGAGTGAACGCTGATGCAAGGGGATGTAGACAGGAAAAAGCACCAACAGCTTGAGATGGGGTGAAGCGGGGAAGTGTCAAAGCTGGCACTTACCTGGGGGAAAGAGTGCAAATAAGTAGAGCGAGAGAGAGAGAGAGAGCAAGAGAGAGCGAGAGAGAGAGATGAGTTTAAAGCATTAATTTATATGGAAAAAGATACAAATTCAAGACGTGTCTGGTTGCCAAAGAAAAGCCATAATCCCCAGAGAGCCTGGCTCTGCTTGGCTCTGTCCTGCCCTCATCAGGAGCCATGGTTCCAGAGACAGGATGTCTACCTGGAGAAGACCTCGGGGGACACGACACTGACCCAGCCCCAGCAAGAGCAGACAGGCGTCCTTGGCTCCAGCTGGCCAATGAGGTCCTGTTGGTACAGTCACAGGAAGAGCTGAGGCTCGAAGAAAAGAACTCCATAGTAGGTGGCTGTCTAGAGGTCGCAGGATCCACAGGCTGGAAGCTGCCTGGCCGCTTTCTGGCCCAGGTGCCTTCTTTGGACTCCATCCATTCCGAGAGTCGTGTTCGAGTTCACCTAGCTCTCTCAAGGTCATCAAGAAGAGCAGGCGCCTGCCCAGGTGAGCCCCCTCCTGCCTCCGCCCACCTCCTGCTGCCTTCAGGGTAGGCCTCTGCTGGCCATACCCTGGGCCTCCTTTGCCCCTTCCCGAGCTGGACTTGGACTGATAAGGATCCCAGAAGTCATCAAGTACTACTGCCCTGGAGCCTGAATTGAGCAGGTATTTGGGGACTGTCAGGGCAACCAACTTCTAAAGAAACCTGCTTTCTGTTCCTTAGACACCTCTTCCCACAGCTGGAGACGACTCACGTTGGGCTGCAGAGCACTCAGCAGTCTCCAGAATTAGCTAACAAGCCCCTACACCCCAAGACACCCCAGCCCAGGACTATCCACCTGCTGCTCAGCCCTCACTGCCTTATTAGGACTCTGGATCCCTCCGCCCTCGGGGACGTGTTTGAGGCACAGTCAGCCTCAAAGGCTGTTTGCGCAGCCAACTTCCAGTCCTGTGGTCACTCTCTGCCCCGCCCCCACCACTTCTGGCCACTTGGTCACTTCCAGGCACATTCAGCCTCCCAAGCACCCCTAGCTCAGAGGGCTTCCTCCACGTCTCCCCACGCACACCTGCTTCCTGCCCCCCTCCCCTCCCCCGTCAGCCACTGTCCTGTCCTGTCAGCTCCAGGTCCACTCACAGCTCTGAGATCACTTCCCAGTGCCCCATCTGCTTGCTGGGGGAGGGGTGGGGGCTCAGGCCCCGTTTCCTGCCCCTCCTCTGATCCACTGCCCCAGGTTTTCCTGAACCTCAGTTGCTCTTACTGTAAGATGATCTCAGATCCCTCCTGCATCCAGCATCTGATGTCCCCACGTTCCATAAGCCTCTGCCAGACAAGAAGCGGCTCTCGTGCGTCAGGTGCTGTGGCCCACTAACCTCCATCTCACAGTGGGTAGGGATCCCACTCGAGACCCCTGACCTCCTGGGAGGTGGTAAGGTTTACAGCACTGTCTACTCTGGGGGAAACTGAGGCAGACGAGGGTGGGTAACCTGCCCCAGGTGATCAAGCTGGCCCTAGGAACCCGGACTGAAGGTGCGTGGTGTGTGACAGAGTACACACAGCGGGGCCTGTCGCAGCACTGCTCGGGCTCCTCGAGATTCCATTGAGATTCCGAACCCTGGGCTTCCACCTTATCTGTGCAGATCGGAACCGAGGATGTAAGGGAACGCGCTTCCCGACCACCCAGGTTCAGCGGAGGGATGACTCATCCCCACGGTCATAGGGGTTCTGCAAGGGACTCTCCAATATTGCCCACCAGTTTGTTCCGAGGGCAGGATGAGAGACGGCCTTCCAACCCCTCGTGAGGGACTGAAGTTAGGCGAGGCGGTCATCTGTCCTTCTCAGAGGCTCTAGCAGACCAAGAGGCTCCTTCCCCCCGCTGCGCCCTCGGGAGGCCACCCAGACTTGCTGTCTTCACCCGCTTCTTCTGGGACATCCTCTTGCTGGCTCTGGACATCTTCTGGGGGACTGGGCCTGAGGACTCCTGACTGGATCTGTACAAGTGCCCCCAAGGGGCAGTGAAGGCCCACAGCCATTTCCTAGAGACAGGGGCTGAGGGGTGGGGTGGCAGAAGGGCCTGACCCACTGCATGAGAGGGAGGAGGACAGGCCTGCTGACGAGTCCCCAGCTGCCCCCTCTAAGCCTGAGGCACCCCAGGACCTCATGAGA
Organism: Ictidomys tridecemlineatus; assembly: GCF_052094955.1. Taxonomy (NCBI): domain Eukaryota; kingdom Metazoa; phylum Chordata; class Mammalia; order Rodentia; family Sciuridae; genus Ictidomys; species Ictidomys tridecemlineatus. The sequence continues at coordinate 50,878,361 of NC_135477.1, read as the reverse complement.
GCCTCTCCCCGCTCAGCCCACTGCTCGGCCTGCCTGGGTGTGCTCTCTCCCCGTCCTCCTGGAGTCTGTCCAAAGGCTACTTGTCCCTCAAGGCCTGGCTCAGCGCTCACCTCCTCAGCCTGCCTACCCTCAAACTCCCGAAGCCTGGGCCAGAGAACAGCAAACCTCATACTTGACCACTTTCTGCTCACTCAGGGTGTGGACCAGCCTCTTGGGTCAGACAGGAAGGACCTAGAACTCAGGAGCCAGTCTGATGTCAAACGGTAGCTCCAGTCCCAAACTCAGACACTGGCCCATGGGAAGGCTGCCACTCTGGGCTCTGGGGATCACCACAGCTGCTAGAGGCCCCACAGAGGGAGAAGACGATGCCAACTGGGCCCTGCCTAGGGCTGCAGTCCTGCTGCCCCAGGGTCTGAACAGAAAGCATTCAAACAGCCCTTCACAGTTGACAAAACCTTATAGATACCCTGGCCGCTAGGCATTGTCACCATCACAACTCTCAGGATGAGTTTCCCAAGGTTTTCCAGAAACGCCACAGCTAGGAGCAGAAGTGACTAGGACACTACATCTTTAGATTCTTCCTTCCACTCCTGGTCCTGCCTAGTGCTCAGCCCACACACAAGCAGGTTGTAGACTGCTAGACAGTGCCCGTGAGTCGGGACAAGCCAGCTGCTCCCCCTCAGAACTGTTGGCAGCCCCCCGCATGGTCCCGTAGCTTTCAAGACTAAGGCTTGTTCCTGAGACCCAGGCCAGCCCCGTGCACCTATGAGAAACACCTTCAGAAGTACTTACTTCCGGGCTGGGGTTGTAGCTCAGCGGTAGAGAGCTCACCTAGCACATGCGAGGCGCCAAGTTTGATCCTCAGCACCACATAAAAATAAAGGTATCGTGTCAACTAAAAAATATTTTTAAAAAGTAGTACCTACTTCCCAGGGACAGGCTTATAGATATCATGGCCCGTCAGATACAAAACAACCTCCACAGTTGGGGAAACTGAGGCAGCTGCCCAAGGTCAAGTTCGAACTTAACCCCACAGTCTGAGGGGACAGAAGTCCAACTCTCTCTTTGCAGAGTCTGGAGGATGGGGTGGAGGAGAGGGAAGCTACGTAGAGATTAAGGAGCAAATGAAAGAGCGTGCTCCTGGCTGGTGGGGCCTGTGTGTGCACAACCCAGCGGGTGGGTAGCTCCTTCTGCTGTGGGTTTCTTCACTGCAAGGCAAACATCTCCAAGTTTACTATTGCCTTGACAAGAGTTATAGGGTGACAAATGACCCCACTTAGTTTTATAGATACACATTCACATAAATGCCTAGTTCAGACTGCTGTAGTAAGATACCAGACAAGGCAACCTGAAGAACAGGATTTATTTTCCCATGGTTCTGGAGGCCACGAAGTCCAAGATCAAGGTGCCAGCAGATGGCTTCTGGTGAGGTCCCTCCTCCTGGCCACCTTCACCCAGCGCCTCGCATGTGCTAGGTGAGCGCTCTACTCACAGGAGCTCTAGGTTCAAAACAATGTCGTTTCCTATGAAGACGCTAATCTTATGGGACCAGGATCCCACCTTTATGACCTCATTTAACCTCAGTTTCTTCTTTTTAGGACCTGTCTCCAAAAATGGCCAGCCTGGGCATTGGGGATTCAACAGTGAGTGTGGAGAACACATGCAGACCATAACACGTAACAGCATGTATCTGTGAGAATGTATTGGTGAATGCAGAAATTTTTTTTTAAGTCAACTGCTCCATTTATTGGGTTGTTTCACCTATGACAATGTTTTTATGTTTTTAAATTTTAAAGAGAAAAAGATTGACTACAGAGAAGGAGGAGGGTAAGGGGGGGAGAACACGAGAACCTAGAAGCCCACCTCCCAGTCAGCCCTCCCTCCCGTGCTCAGGTTCACCGCGATCACACCTCTCTGAAGAATGACGGTTCACATACGCAGCCCTTCCCATGTCCACGGGCACTGGGCTCCCAGACACCCAGTGGCCCAGATGGCCCCATCTCCCCATCTGGGGCATAGCCACCCTCAGCCTGCCACGAGAACTGGAAGAGGGGGCTCCGGGCCTCTTAGGGATCTTACATGTGACCCATCCTTCCTCACCTATTGCCATTCCAGCCCCCGAAGACCAAGGCCATCTAGTGCCAAGTCTCGGCCCATTCTCTGGAGGCCCGGCCGGTAGCAGGCAGACGTTCGGAGCAGAGGCATGAAGGGAAATCAATGTCCCGTTTATCCAAGGACCTGGACTTCCCATCTCTCAGATGAGCAATCTGCAGCCACATCCTCTTGTCCAGAGGGGACAGGCCCAGAGAGGGAAATCCGTTTGCTATGACAGCCTGACAGTCCAACCCCCTCCCTCCACCCTGCAAAGGCCTGCTCTGCCAGGAGCCGCCTCCGGCTCTGGGGAGGGCGCCCCCACTGCTGAACCTGGTTCCAACACGATCCCTCCCTCTCCCACCCCAGCAGCTCCAGGCGAGCTTGGCAGCTGGAGGCCCGGGGAGTGGCTCAATCCATCACTGGGGTCAAAGACAGGGCCTGGGGTATGTGTTAAAACACGAAAACCAATCAGAGCTGAAAATGAGAGACAGCGAGGTGTGAAGCCAAGACCGAGCCTGTCAGCCGGGGCGCCGGGTGCCGCTGGGTGTGTGGCCGCTGCACATCTGCCTCTCGGTGAGCGTGAGCCCCACCGCAGTGCCAGCCCCCGTGGGAGGCTGGCCACCTTCACGTGTCCTGGCCAGTGGGAGCCCTGGGCCTGCCTCAACCTAACACCGGGCTGGCAGGACAGGGAGATGCCCGAGTTGAAATTGCGGCACACGTCAATCCTTCAACTGAGCACCTATAAAAGAAGATCCCCCGTGGGGCTCGACACTCATCAGGAGTGCTCTAGGACCCCCAGAGCTCTGGATGCCAGGTCCCAAAGCCCCTTCCCCACCAAAGCTGGTGTGGGAGGGACATAGATGTGACAGCTACCGGGGCAGTGAGCAGCGTTCTTACCAACCGTGACACCAGAGCTCCATGAACGGGGCTCTAACACCAAGAAGGCCAGGGGCTGCCTCCTGGCACCACCCCCAAATTGAGGTGCCCAAAGGGATGAGGTTATCCCAGGGGACCAGCCAGGGAAGAGCCCAGTGGAGAAATAAAAGCGGGGAGGAGATGCATTCCCAGGAGAGCTGGTGCCTGAGGGGCAGGCCGTGGGCATGGGCACAGAAGACAAGAGCCAGGCCTGAAGACCACACAGCGCCCCGGGGCATGCCACACCTGGACCACCAGGAACAGGGCTGCACCAGGGGAGCCATGGACACCAGCCTGAGCCAGCGGGACGCTCGTCTTCCGGGTCTTCATTCTCCTCCTGCTCAGACCTCTAGACCAGAGGGCAGAGTCAGGTGGCCCAGAGTAACCGCCAGGTCTCAGAGTGGCCAGTACAGACCGAGCTGCACCCGCCACCTCCTCCCGGCCACCACTGCTGACAAGCGGAATTGCTCGGCTGGCCTCAGGCTCCCAGGAAAGCCCCAGAGAGGCCCAGCAGCCGCTCTATTAACACACAAACCGGTGGCCGGCAGCTGCTGACACCAGGGTTAATTAAATCTATCTCCCCATCAATTCTCATTCAAGTACTATCGACGGCCATTAGATGGGTGACAGAGTGACAAGGAAACAGTAATAGACTTGTCTTAACCCTCACACTGCATGGAGGGGGACGCAGTGCTGCCGTCCCCCACGAGGGCCAGCCCTCCCGCCGTGGCGCCCAGAGCGCTCAGGCTGAGCTCTGCTGAGGCTGCCCCCCACCCACCCGGCTGCCAGGAAGGCTCGCCTCAGCCTCTGCTCACGCTGCAAGTCATCGTCTGGGCCGACTCCAACAGGCAGGGGACCACCTGGGCTGTTCAAGGCAAATCCATCCAAGGTCACCTCCCAGGTGCTTCAACCCAGGCCAGCTGTCCTGGCCCCAACACCCCCTGCAGCTGGTAGCATGGGGGCCCTTCCAAGGTGTTCCCATCTTAACCCTTGAACCCCGGGAAGGGTTACTTCACAGATGTGACCGAGGATGTTGGGAGGGAGAGATTCTGAATCCCAGGAGAGGCAGTGGAATCCCGGGGCCCTAGAGGGGGACAAGAGTCTGAAGTGACCTGATGGAAGAGGCAGCGAGATTGGACCTGCCACTGCTGGCTTTGGTGGCAGAAGGGGCCATAAGCCGAGGCATGCAGAGAGCCTCTGGATACTAGGAAAGGAAATATCCTGTTCCAGGAGCCAGCACCTTCCTGTTGGCCCAGGGAGACCCCCATCAGGCTTCGACTCCAGTACTGTCGAGTCATAAGTTCTCATGCTGGGCTGTGTCTGCAGAAACTCGGACCAATGCACCCCTTCTACTTGGTCTATGCTCCATGCACATGGGCTCTCCGTAGCCGAGTAAGCCATCCCATTCCTACCTCCCAGCCTGGTGCACCTGAGCCGATTATCAACATCTTCAAAGCCATCCAACACCACTCCCACACCCAGCAGCATCTCCCGTTCAACTCATTTCTGTCTGAAGGAGGAAACGGAGTCTCCTAAACTATGCCCAGCATGTGGTGGGCAGTCTGCTATGGCCTCTAGGTGAGAACACTGCAGATGCCCTGAGCACATCTGACTGTCGGCCTCATTCTCCAGGTGTTGTCCCCTTAACCCTATATGCCCTCTAGCCTTGAACCTGGCTTTGACTCAAGCTTGGCTCCTACACATGGGCAGTGTCATCAGAAATCACGTTAGATCTGCTTGTGAGCCACCCCAGGGGTGGAGATGGCCTTAGCTTCCTTCACTCCAAGGGTAGCTTCCTTCATGTCCACAGCAGCTGGCCCTGCCCAGGAGCCTCTACTGGGCTTGGCCCTCACAGCGCTGGCTGTGGCCGCATGAGCAGACGGGCCAGCATCCTCTTGTCCCCATGAGCCTCAGCCTGCTCCAGCAGCACTTGGCCCACGCCCCCTCTCGCTCAGCACCCTGTAGGCCTGTGGAAGGAGGGGTGGGGCCTCACTTGTCCTTGATGCCCTGATAACATCAGGTATACATGGCTATTTCAGACTGGGTGGGATCAAGGCTGGAGGACAGACTAAGGTGACCCTGGCAAACCTGGTAGTGGGGTCGTAAGGCTTCTGCCACTGCCTCACATCTGCCCTCGATGACTAACCGGTTGCTGGCTCTCCATTCCTACTCCCCCCCTGTCAGATCGATGCTCAAATGTAATCTTGGCACAAGCCAGTGTAGCTTCCCTGACAGCCAAGGCTCCTAGTGGAAGCTTGGATGCCCTGGTTACCTCTGACCATTCCTGGAAATAGTTTAAGACAAAGGTGTGACAGCTGTGGCCTGTGCCCAGAGTTGCAAGGTGTGCAGGAGGCAGGGGCCAGGGTGCCCACCACATGCTGGGCATAGTTTAGGAGACTCCGTTTCCTCCTTCAGACGGAAATGAGTTGAACGGGAGATGCTGCTGGGTGTGGGAGTGATGTTGGATGGCTTCATTCAGGAGCCCCTAGGCCACATGACCAACTACAGGCCAAGTAGAAAATCATGACCCAGGCCACTTGATGCCACTGTCCCCTCCTCCCAATCCTCCAGGTGACCCTGGCAGCATGAGCTGTCAGACTAGCCAAGAAAACTGGTTTTAAGGAGGTTGGCTTTTACCGAGACAGACTCAGATAAAGATCAAGACAGTATTTAATTTTACAGCAAAAATACTTAAAACCCAACCACCCCCGGTGTTCAGGGCAACGAACTCGTGTTTCTAGAGATCAGTATCCACTCTTCCCATGAGAAGGTGATCCACTTAGAGCCACCCCCTGCGCCACACTGGAGTCTGCCATCTGCTGATCCAGTATTCACGTGACCTCCACCCTGTGTCCAGCTGTCCCTATGCTGTTGTGATGCTGACTCATGGGCTACAATATGTGGAGCACCTCCCCCTACCCTTTAGATAAAGGGTAAATGCTAGTCACCAGGACAATAAAGATTAAGGCCTTTAGTTACAAGGCCATGGTTTTCCCCCAGTCTAGAACGCCAGGTGACTGGGCCGTTCCAGTGAAGTCACCCAAACTCCCTTTACTGACAGCAGGACTATAGGATTATTCAGTATCATGTGGCTGGCATTTACTGGTCTGCCCAGTGCCCAGGTTTCCTAGGGGGATCCCTTGGGTTTCCACTCCACTTGCCTCTTTCCCGAGTGATCAGTCTGTCACCCCAGCCAGCATCAGTCCCTTTTGTTCAAGGGGAGATGAAAAGGCTGGTTCCACTTTCACTTCCATGACAAATATCCTCCTTGGTAGAAGGATTTCTCCCTAGATTAGCAAGGGTGCTAAGCTAGGAGGACCCAGGAGTAGGCATCATTCAATGATCAGGGTGTTTGCAGTCACAATGAGGGGTGCCATGTGCCTTTCCACAGCGCAATGTCTGGATCCAAGAAGTCTGGCTGCACAGCTCCGCATACACTTCACATCCTTGGAGACCCATTTCCCAAGAGCAGTAAAGCCTGGGGGCACCACGGAAGTTGAGGACCTCTCTGAAGCCGGCTTCAGAGACGAGCCTTGTAACAGGAGAGTTCAGGGCTTTGGCCTGTGGATTCACTGTGCAGAGAAGAGTTCCCATGTCAGTCACAGTGCTGTGGAGAACAGTAAAGTGAACGTTAAATGCTGTCCAGGAACGTTAACATAGAAAAAAGTTTGTCAGGTGGGGAATCCAAGTAAGAATCTGTAGTAGTGGCAAGTGGTCACCCCAATGCTGCTACATGATAGGAGTCCAGGGCAGAAACTCACCAGGCTGAGCTCCCAGGTTTAAGTTGCTCTTTGAGGGGCCCAAGGCCTCATTGCTGGCAAGTCCGTCTCCTAGCAGCTGTCAGTTCAGAACTGTAACAAGTTCAAGTCACAGGATCCTGTGCATGGCTTTAATCCTTGTCCCTGTAGCACTTCATTAGTCCTTTAATCAAGCACAGAGCAGCGAGGGAAGGACAGATCCGTCTAAGGACAGGCCATATTGCTCAACTAAGGTCCACCCCCAGAGCCTTTATGATCAAAGGCCCAGCTATCACTTCCAAGAATTCCATCTCTTTCTTCCCAAGCCTCCATGTCACTAATCATGCCACATCACATGATCCATGTCTAGTTATCCTCTTAAGTCCACGACCAACGAGTCACATTTTTAGCTTCTGGCCACAGATCTGTACAGATCTTCATTTTAGACTGTCCTTCCAAGAAGATAAACTGACCTTCCCGGACTCCTGCTCTTTAGAAAGGGCCCCACTTCTCTAGGGCCTCAAGTTTACCTTGAGTGGAGCTAGAAATGCTGTAGTAGTCTATATCCAGCTGATACCAGCATGTCTAGATGCATGCCTGAATTTCTAGAACTTTCCTCCATAAGTCTTAGGGAAGGACCGAGGGAGGAGTGACAGGCATGCTGTGTTAGCCAACTGCAGGTACAACGTACACATGCTCTGGGGCCTGCTCAGCAGTCCCAATAGATCTGGCAGCGGGGGCTGGGTGGGTCAACCAATCCTTGTTTTGCTTCCTGTGGAAGGTGAATCCTGGCTATGCAGAGAGCAAGCCAGAGGCCACTTCTCAAAAACGGTTCTTTGCAGAAGACAGCTAGGTTCCTCCAAGACCCAGGCTCCCAAGATTCTTCTAGGACTCGTGAGAAGTTCCATATGGCATCCCAGCTCACCACAGACACCTGGGCCCCAATATCCTGCTGGGACATGGGATTCCAGTGGCAGAGCTGCTGCACAACGTCCCGTCTTAATACTGATCTTGCTGAGTGCCACTCTGCTGTCACCTTGTCACCACCGACAAGGTGGGAATAAGTGGCACATACTGCTTTCAGAGGCCAGTGGTGCCCAGAAGGTGTTGTGGTGCTCACCGGACACAGGACTCAACAGCTTGAGCACTAAAGGCAGGGCACCCTGCAGTCCACTATCTGGAAACTGCATAGAAGGTATGCCGAGCTCCAGTGTCACAAGCCACTCATGGGCTGCGTGTGGGTTGCCGCCAGAGTCTGTTAGGAGATTCTGGTGTCTGGGACTGCCCAGTGGACACTTCCTCTGGTTGACTGCCGACTCGTTGAGACCCGTTCAAGCTCCAAGGTCCCACACAGCACCAGAGAGGGGGCAACTTGCTGTAGCTGCACGGTCCCTCTGGCGTCTTGGCAGGTCACACCCATCTCAATCTGCTGACTGCAGGGTATCACGAAGCAGTCCCCGAAACCTTATCCCCGCCTTTGATGTACCCCTTAAGTAAGCCACTGGGGCAATTCTTCTGTCACCGCACAGCTCCCGTGTGGACTAGCCGATCAGGGACTCTGCTTTAAAGTCTTGTTCACCTATTATTCTAAGCTTTTCAGGTGGCTTGCGCCCTCCTCGGCAGGAAGGAAGAACGAGATGCTGGCCGTCACCCCGTACTCGAGGCCGAACTGGAATGGTTGCTAGACAGCTCTGAGGCCACTTCTTCCTTGGGGAGTTTTGTTCCTATGTACTGCAGGCTGGCTCATTCCAGCTGGGGTCTGAAGTCCCAAGGCCATGTCACAGACCCAGCTGGCGAGAGCAGCCTTCAACTCTGGCGAGACAGATGGCCGTTTCCAGGGCTACCGGGAGGTTAGTCCTATCGGAACTGCCACAGAAGAGACTTGTCCACAAGTCCTGGGGTTTATTGCTTCCTTGGCTTCTGTTCCAAGACAGCAGAGTTCATCCCGTCTGCGGATCCCAAGTCCTGCCACCCTCTGCCTGGAAGAGTAAGAAAGGGTTTGTCTGAGTCAGTTGCCATGACAACCAGGGCACGTTGATCCCAGCGAGTCTGGAGGAATCCCCCGGGTGTGGGCAGAGGAACCAAGGGACCAGGTGGCCCAGGGTGACAAGCACAGCCAGGTTTGAGTACTTAACTGACCTCCCAGCTCACTCGTTCACGATGGATAGAACCAGTGTCCCTCCCACCGTGGCTCAGGCAGAGTTGCAGCCCAGGCTCCAGGCACAGATCGTCTTGCTTGCTGTCCTTGGGAACGAGTTCACCCGGCCACCAGCCCCGATTCCAACCCAGCTACCACGAAGGGGTCTGCATCCACGCCAGGGCGAGAAGGCAGTAGAGGCCACCACACCAGGGCCACGTTCTAGAGGAGAACAGAGAGGAGGGGGGGGGAGAGAGGAAGAAAGCACATGGGGTTAACCCACAGGCTGGGTTCAGAGTCCCACGTGTCCCTGGTGACTGGGGCTCTTCTAGTTCCATCTGTATTCCTTGCCACAAGCTTCCAGGGCAAATTCAGGAACAGGGGGTAATTAGCTGTCCCCTACTGCTGTCCCATCACTCCAACCCCCACAGCCATAGGAGGACTGGGCTCAGCACTCCCTAGAGCCTCATGGCCTCCACAGATGAAGGCTGGGGTGCTCTTAATCCAGGCCCCCATCTTTAGTCCTTCATGTTGGTTCTGGCCCAGATCTTTCTTCTACTTCTTCCCGGGAGCTCTGGGAACTACAGAGGCAAGGGAGGCCACAGGAGGTGGTCCCGAGCAAAGCAGGGACTGTGGTACTGTCGTGCTTAGAAGCCCATCACCAAGGACAGGCAGCACCCTACCACAGGGACGTGAGTGCTCAGGCCATCAGCCCCCTTTCTAGCCTATGGCTCCAGCATCTAGTGACATTGCTGTGGAGATGAGGACTCCAGCTGCTGGCCTGGTCAGCCTGGAAGGGTGAAGTGCCCTTGGGACCTCGAGTGCAAAGGGCAGAAGTTTGGACTGGGATGTAGCTTAGAAGGTAAAGTGCTTGCCTCACATGGACAAGGCCCCGGGTTCAATCCCTTGCACCACTAAGAAAAGCATAGAACCCAGATCGGGGCACACTAGTCGGGAATCCAAGTCCACCCAGACCTGGGAGCTCTTACCCAAGAGACATCCATGAGCTGCAGCGATACCAGGAACCGAGTCGGAGGAAGGGAAGCCGCTTCTGCCGAGCCTCCCCTCAGGGGCCTCAGGGCCAAGTTCTTGTTTTAACACCAAGTTCAGCCTACGCAGGGCAACGGAACCACAGCGAGTTCCGATGGGCCAAGGCAAGCCCACGTCAGGATTGCCGGCTCTGAGCAGAAGTAGGCAGGTCTTACCCCGTCTGTCCTGGGCCTCAGCCATCCTGTGGGCCGGCCTGGTCCAGAATGCCGCAAAGGCCCCTCAGGTTCCTCCACATCAACTGGGTCACTTGTCCAAGTCCCCTTTTGCTCTAGATGATTCTGGAGGGACAAGTCAAGCCGCTGGCAGGGAAGTCTTATAAAAGCTGGTGCTCCCGAGAAGCGGGCAGGAGAGCAATGCCTGGTGTCCTCGAGCCTGTGCTTCTGACAAAGTGGAGCTGTTGGGGAATCTACCACTCGCCAAGTTCAGCATCCCGACACCATGACCATCGGCCAGAGGCCAAAGCTGGGCAGAGTCCGATCTCTGTGGGGCTCTGCACATGGAACAGGGTCCTCCATCCAACCCCGTAGTCTCTGGGTTTAACTCCAACAGTCCACGCAAGTTCTGGTTCAAGGAGAACGAGAACCTGTTCCTTCAAGCACCTTCTGAGAAGCTTCTAGATGAGTCTGGCTGCCAAGGCATCAAGCCAGGTCAGTGCACCTGGGGATCTTTATTGGACTCTGAAGGAAGCTTCACAATCCGGGACAGGCAAGCCTGGACGGCAGTGCCTTCTTCCACCGTCCAGGTCTCTACCCTCAGGTCTGGCCGTGGTCGATTTGGCTCTCATTCCAACAGTTACCCCCTCCCTCCCACCCATTGTCCCCACCCTCTAGTAGCCTCAGTTGAGGCAGAAGATGTGCCCCTGGCACTTGAGAGGCATGAACTTGCTTCTTGGGCTTGGTCTTGGGCAGGGCTGAAGGTGGAAGTAATGGCTTGGACAACTCTCATTGAGGTCCTTTCTGCCAAGTTCCGAGGCCCTGTTCCACCCACCTCCCGGGATTTTGCAAGGTACAGAGTGGCCTCTGCATCGCAGTAGCATGCGTGTCCTACAGAGAAGGCGAGGGCCACAGTGCCTGGGAGACTCAGCCCAAGACTTCCCTCCAGGCATGGGTCTGGCCCTGGGAGCCCGTTTCCATCTCCCAGACTCTGGTACCGTCGTGCTTACAAGCCTGTCACCAAGGACAGGCACCAGCAGGCCTCGGGAATGGGGACCATAGGTGGCCTACATGGACCCTGCTGCCTCAGTCTTATCTACAACGCCCCCCCTTTGAGCCCTTGGGGGACCAATTCACGCCTCCCTTCCATGTTTCGTTTCGTGCAGGGTCCAGCCTCAGAGCCAGGTGGACACCTTGGAACTTCAGTACCAACTGTTTGGTACCATTAGCCTCTTCCCCTCCCCTCATTTCCACCCTCTGAGCAAATTCCACCATTCCCAGAAACGCTGCTAGAATCCAGCCAGATCCCGAGACCCAATACCTTGCCATTCTCTTTGGGCTCATAACCTGTGCCTTCTACTTTAGGAAGTCCTGGGCCAGGGTCATAAGTGTACAAGTTCTCAGCCCCCAGAACTCCCTAGACTGGTCACGCAGTGTCCCTGGGACCAGTCTAGAGGGCTGTAGGAAGATCCGTTTCTATTTGAAACGGGATACTACTTGGCACCCCACCTATTCCCTCCCAGCCTCTGATATACTCAAGACCACCTCTTGAGGACATGCGAGTGATCAATAGAGTATAAAAAGATACCTGGGAATGTATGACGGGCAGAGGGATGTCAGACTATCCCTCCCTCCTTGCACCAAAGAGGCCCGGGATACCTGGCCAAGGCCAGTCACCCATCCCAGGCCCCTCTGCAGCTGGCCTGGGTCCTCCCTGGCCATCTGTTAAAAACCTAGCTGCTGGGGCCCAGTGCCCGAGGCAAGTGGCACTGCCAACAGTGTTACAACCCGCTTTCTCTGCGAATGTAGGGAAGGTCTCACTCCTCCACAGGCTGGTCTAGATTTGGGAGCTGTGTACTTTGCATGGGTACAACTGGAGATCAGATGTGGTTCTCGGGAGTTGTGATGTCTGGGCCACCACAGGATAGGTCGTTGCCATATCTAAGGCCAAAGCAACCTGAGGGGCCATAGCCAGACTACGGTAGCCTGCAGGTCTGGCTGCACACCAGAGAGCCAATAGGTAGGTCACGGTCAGGAGCCCAGATACCAGGCCAAGGACAGAGGGATGCCTGACACACCCGATGACCTCGAAGCCTCTGAGGGGGAGGCATCCTTGAAGATATGCTTTGGGATTACAGGGAGTTGGGATGTACCCTGGGATAGATGCTAGAATGTAGAAAACTGAAGGAGTTATTGCAGGATCTGTGAATCTCTCTCAAGACTGCCTACCAGGAAGCTAGGGTCCAGTCCAGCCACCTCAGGGGATGCTCAAGGGGAGGCAAATATGTGGGATAAGAGGGAGGGGGACAACAGGTTAAGCCAAGCAGAAAATATGAGCCACCTGTCCCCTCCAAGTGGGCCCCTGCCCCATGCAGTGTACTTTTGGTAAGAATGCGTTACCCTCAAGCGATTCTTCTAATCAATACTTCAGCTGGGTGCACCCAGCTGAGGTCTGCCAACACTGGGAACAGGTGCCCCGGTCCCAGCAATCCTCAGCCCTAGTGCCATTGGCCTGATTGGTGGCAGCTATGTCTGCCTTGACACCGCCCTCTCCTGGGAGAGGCCCTTCCTTGGGCAGTCACGAACCAAAACTGAGCCCTGGTTCGAGGTGAGTGACTGGGAAGGCTCCCAGGCCCGTCTTTGGCTTTACCCGCCGTGATATAGCCTAGGGTTGTCTCATACCACCGAGGTCTACAGCCCAGGCTGTAGAATTCGTGTCTAGTGTCTCCATGGAGTTTCTGTACCAGGAAGGCCCTCAAAACCTTCAGATTAGAGGTAAGCAGGCCCTAAAGTGACCATCTTCGAAGGTCTGATGGACAGTTTAAGGGGATTTCCTAACTGACCTTGGCTACCAACTCAGCTGAGGCAGGACAGTGCCTAGGAATCCAGTGGCTGGATGGCGGATGACCCAGGCTGTGGACCAATTCTGGTCTTCCCAGGTAAGGAACCAATGCTTTCCTGTGATCTGTGATCTCCCCCTCCCCCAAAGGGAATCCTTGGGATTCTGGTAGTGGCCAAGTGATGCCAGTAATATTAAGGCGACTTTAAGGGGACTTTAGCCTCACGAATTTCAAGCTATGCCGAGCTCACAATCTTATTGTGATGGTTATATGTTTACTCCCTTATGATGCAGATATGCCAGGTCCGAGCAAGAGTTCTAGTGCAATCCCTGGGACTAAGAGTTCTTTGGAGTGAAGACGTGGAGAAGTCAGGTACAGCTATGCTTGGACAAGTAGGTCATGGTCACATTCAGTTTGGAGGTAGCCAGGACAAATTCTAGCCACGTCTGCCAACCAGAACGTGGCACCCATTACAAGAGGGGATCAAGTCTGAACTAGTCAGGAGAGCAGGGAGGCCTTAGGACTTAAGGGCGAGAGGAGCTAAGGCCGAGCTCCCGAGAAGAAAGACCACGCTACGTGGAGTGGGCACAGACCTCGCGTGGGAAAGAGATCTCAGCACTTGGCTCAGCTAGACAACTACAAACAAGCAAGGCAGTCTGTCCTTATGCCATGGGCACAGCCACCACTGCCCTGGTCTCCATGGTTGGCAGGAATGGAGGTCCCAAGTTGAAGGAAAGGCGATAGGCTTAAGATCAGGAAAGAAGGTGAACAAGTCTGCACACATGGAGCAGGCTAGGAGCCAGCATGCCCACCCCAAGGCCCCCTTGTGCCACCTCCCGCTATGTCTGCTTCTGATGGTAGGGAAACTACTGGATCAAGTCTCAAGACTCGGCTGGAAGTGAGGGCTTGCCGTCCATTGAGATTCTAGAACAAGCAGCTTCTCCCTATGCCCTAAGGAGGCCCACTGCCCAGCTCAGAGGTCAACTGAGGGATGTTCGAGACGACTCCCGGAAGTCCAGGGACACCCGAGTGTATTTTAGTGCCATCCCCAGATGTCCACTGGTCCCCAAGCTCCGATGCCTACCAAGGCTAGATGGTAGGACACTTCTAGAGGGGTTCGGCAGCGAGCTCAGAGCCATCTGTTGTGTTGGCGCAGTGGTGGGAACTGGAGGAACTAGAAGGCTGCTACATTCCCTTCTTACGGGGCCCTCCCTACCAGGCTTTTACCTCTGCCTTCGGCTTGCCCTCACCGGGCACTTCCCCTCCACGGTATATACGAGGGATCCTAGTCTCCCTTTTACGAGAAGCCCCTTCCTTCTACCCTTATGACCTTTTGTCATCTGTCCACGGCTGAGCAGCCTGTAGGGCTGTTCCCACCCCCGAATCCCACCCATATCGGAGCTTTTCCTAGGGTCTTCTGGAGGCTAACAGATCATCCCTAGGGGACACAGTTCTGTTGTAGAACTCTTAGGATCCCTTCCCCAGTTCAACACGTGCGACTTCCCGTCCGAGAAGCGCTCGACTCCCAGGATGCCTCATCCTGCCCGCTGCGTCTTTCTCTGCAGCTCGGGCTTTAGCTGTGAGCCCTGGACACAGGGGGGATCTGGAGGTCTGTGGCCCCGTTAGGCTCACTTTTCAGATTGACCCAGTTCCGCCGTCCCAGAACTTTCAATTGGTCACACCAGCCACTGATCCCACTCGAGACACGGCTCCTGGTCTCACCTGCCAGACAGCTCCATCCGAGGGAGCCGGGCAGCTCGGGACCACCCTGGTCCGAGTTTGAGAACTCTGGAAGGGGAGATTCCCAGCTAATGTCATTGACCCGAAGATGACCTCCAGGTCATGAAAACCTTTCTGCTTCGGCTGATTCTATCCAATTCTATCCCAAGTCTTTTGAACTCATTTCATTCCGTCAATTCCCCAAGCTTGAGCATTTGGCCAAGGAGATACAGTGACTTCCTGATCAGTTACCCATGACACCCCTCTTTCCATAGCTCCGTAGCCTTCCAAGGCTGTAGAAGCCCATCGGCCTAAGAAGCCTTAAGTCATCTGACCTTTCGTCTCCCGTGTCAACTCCAACCATTTTTCTACATTTGACGTAGCAGCAGCTTTTTAATCCAGCATCCATACGTTTAAGTGCGTTTCACACTAAGGGGTCAGAAATAGCCAACCCAATTCCCAGGCCGTCTGAAGCCACCGACTTGGAACACCCTGGAAGCTGGAGTAGTGAAGTTGCCACATCTTCTCCTGGTTTCCTCAAAGAAGCTCATAAGGAGTCGGGAGTTTCAGTACCCAGACCCGTCTCTTCGGGAGAGTTCTGTGGGGCTGAGGAAAAAGGAAACCAGCCCCTTCTCTAGTACCACCCCTCTGGGTTCTCTGAAACTGATATTCTACCAGAGCTTTGGAGACCACCGGTGTGTGTATTAGACAAACGGGCCTCAGCTATGGGAGGCCTTTGGGGCACCCAGCCGAGGGGTGCCACTAGCGTGGTCCCATGTGACCTGCTAGAACACATCTAGCTGGTTGGGCTCCACAAGGCCCATCTAGGACTCTTAGTGTCCCTTCAGCTCAGTCCATTTTCCCTGGTCACTATCATACCCCACCCTATGCCAACGGACAATGAGAACCTCAGCAACACCGTCCAAACATGCTAGACCCCCAGGTGAGACTCCAGGAGTGCTCCCGCCAGAAGATCCTCACCTACTGCAGCTGGGCACTTACGTCTACCAGGGAGGGCGAGTGCACAACTATGCTCCAGCCAAGAGCAAAGTTCTCAGGTTGGCGAGCAACCCAAGAGCAGGGGCGTCAGCACCCAGATGGCCAGGTGCGAGACCAGGGCAGCCTCGCAGGCTTTGACCCGCGTTTATGCCACCAGGGCAAGGCAGACGCCAAAGCGTGACCAGGAGAGATGACAGCCCCAGGCTTCTGTAACCCAAAGCCAGCTTGGTCTTCCAAGCAGCTAAGGCCAGTTCAAGGAACTTGACACTCCGGTCACATAGGACAGGAGAGGTTAAGTTTTAGGTAATAGATGACCACCCTGCCATGTTTAGGAAGAGTAGTTACTGGGAAGAGGACCCAGGAGAGCAGAGCATTGGTGGACGTTGGGGAATACCATTCCCTAGGCCACTGGCGAGGGCACGATACAGACAGCACCGAGTTAGGAGATCAAGAAGTCCCACTTTGAAGAGGTCAGGATAGACCAGGGATCAACACAACCCTTCTCCCAGAGGGGGGCGCTCATGTGCACACGTCAGGCAGAGCCAGGGTGAGGAGGGTCTCTAGACCCTTTGCTGTGCCCCTTCTAGTTCCCAACCTTGGGTAAAGAAATCTCACGTGACTACAACAGAGGCAGTCTGGGAGGCCCACCAGGGAGAAGCTGATGGAGCAGGACTGCGGCCAGGGAGGAATAAGGCAAGGCCCCAGCACAGGATCCCCAGCCCCTATTCCACATCAGAAGGCCCAAGCAGGAGTTCCAGCATGAACACCCCCACATTTCCTGCACTTCTCAGAAGAATGGCTCTGGGCCACTGTACCCTGCCAGGCAATAGCCAGTCCACTGGCCTGCTCATTAAGCCTTGGTCACCAGTGAAGTTATAAAAGTTCTTTCCTGGAGCAGGAAGACCTTGAGCCACTTAATAGTTAGTCCATGGGGGACAGAAAGACCCAGAGCCGTGGTGAGCCCAGTGGCAAATCCAGATACTCGAAGTCTTCATTTCTAGGAAAGCCAGACCAGCTCAGGTGAACAGGTCTGTTTGGCCCTCCATGAGCCGCTGAGCGGGAATGTGCATGTAAATGGTGGGCGAAGACTAGGGAGAGCCTTCTAGAAGACTGAAGGCTTTTTTTGTTCTTTTCTATGAAAGCTTTCTTAGGGCTAAGTACTCAGACACTTAGGATTCTAGACCAGGGTCAACTAGTGTCTAGCAGACAAAGACCATTTTAGAAGCAAGTCTGCTTACTAGCTGAAGGATTGTGGGAGGTTGATGCTCCACCTCTGTTTATGTCAGGTCAAGTGCTCCTCCTGGAGGTAGCCTGAGACTTAGGGAGACCAGGAGAATAAGACTACATGACATCTTAGGTCCCCTAGGGCCCAACACCAGTAAAGCAATAAAGAAGCCAATCATCACCGGACCACCAAGTATGGGAGAGACCACAGGTAGCAAGTGGATGCCCGCTGGCACGCGTAACCCCCAAGCACGGGCCGGATGCCAGTCACAGCCCCGAGAAGCTGGCTTACGAGATCTGCAGCTCTCATGAGCAGGAGACAGGCGGCAACGGGGGTGGACCAAGGGAAGCCTGCCCAACCTATGAGGGGCCAGCATCAGTCCAGGTTACAAGTGCCAAGTGGTGTGGACAGCATACGAAGGTTTTACTTCTTGCCCAGGTCTCACAAGGGTCAGTTGGCTCAAGAACCGTCCTAGTGTAGAAGCCCGTGAGTGTCCGTTACTCAGCTACCTCCAGATTATGCACGTCCCAGGGGCACCTGTCTGGGACGAGCATGGGAAATGCATGGGCACTGTGTTGCCTTGAACAAGAAGTGACATTACTTCCACACATCTTGATTGACCCCTTCAGCACAGGGACAGGAAGTACAGAAAGAAGAGATGACAAGGTAACCAAACTTGTCACGCCCATTATGGGTTAGACTTAAATGCAAGTCTACTTTGCTACCACACAGGCTTGGGAGAAGCCTTCCGTGTCCAAATAGGAGTGCTAAAGGTGGCCCCAAGTGCAGGGGAGCTTTTGCCCGTTACTTCAAAATGCTAGGTACACCAGCACGGAAGGACCTTCCGGGGCCAGTGACATCCAGGAACGACCTTCATTACAGGCAGGTCGCGAGGCAACACCTTCCCTCAAGTTCAGGGGCAGTCACTTCCAGGCCTCAGACCTCCCTGGGTCCACCGGGAGCGCCCAATTCTCTGCAGTTTCTAAGAATGGGTCATTGCTGCCAAAACAGAGCTTGGAGTCATGCAGGCCAGCTTCACAGGCCCCACAGATGCAGAGGCCCGCCTGACGCAAGCCACGGCGGGTCAGTACGATTCTGCGAGACATCAAGGGTTGACCTCATCCAAGCCACAGGGACACTCGTCCCACGTCTGCCACACCCAGAGCCTCCTCCATGTGGGAGGCAGGCCTTCCCCAGTCTCAGCCTTGTGGGCCTCTCCACGTTTAGAAGGTGTGGACCAGGTGGTCCGTGTACACCTCCGTCTGTTTCAAAGCAGCCGTCTTCCTGGGGATAGGACCCTTGGGAATCAGGGGGGATCTGTAAGAACGGCTAGAGAGCTCTTCAGTCAAAAGAGATGCTAAGGCCACGCCATCAGCCCGTGGCAGCAAGTGGTCACCCTGAGCAAACTGTTAGAGCAGAGAAACCGCTCCCGTTTGTTCAGGAGAGGGAAAGATTTAAGGTTCATGTCCAAGAGTCTGAGTGTGGCTTTCTGCAGGTGGGGCTGAATCCCCGCCAACAGGCACAGCACCCCTGGTCCAGGCAAGTGATCGTCAACTCCCGAGACTGAATACCCAGTGTTTAATCTCTAACGCCAGAGTGACCTTTTCAGTTTCTTCCTAGTCATAAGGCAATACATACAGAGAGAGACTTGCCACCCTAATCCAGTAGAAGGGCTACCAGTAGTGAGTGACCTCTTATCAGTGTTCCGTCTTGCATATCACACCACCTCAGAAGACTCATGTTCAAGAGTTGACGAGAATCTGTCCAGCGTTTAGATGCTAAACTCCAGGACATAAAGGATAGGAGTATACCAAGAAGCAACCCCTGTAGGACAGTTCACCTGGCCGTAATCATGCTGGACTAGAGACGTAAGGCATGTTACTGGGCGAGAACTGGACTATGAAGCCTACTCTGGGGTCCCTGGGAGTATTTAAGACACAGCCCCCTCACTGATGCAAGGAGATAAGTGACGGGGAACTCGGGTCACAACACGCAGCTCCATCCCATTTTGTATGGAGAGATCTGGAAGGATAGGTGCTAGACTGTCACTATAGTACTCTAATGACAGGAACGAGTCATTTGTTGCTCTTCTTTCTATGAAAGTATACTTCTATAACAATTAGTAGAGAAATTCCAAGTGCAGAAGCTTCTGGAGAAGTATAGTACGTCTCATCTGGTGAGTCAGACTTGGGTAGATCCCAAGCACCCAGAAGTGGTCCCAACACCTCTGGGTCCCCCCCGTTTCAAATGAGTGTAACCAGTGTTACAAGTCCCGAGGGTAATGCTAGTGGTGTGCAGGCAGGACAGCCTCTATGGGGCTAGGGTGGAAGGACTCTGGTCAGCAGGTCTTGGTCAGCAGGTCTTGGACACCAGCTCTGCCAATAGGAAGTTACTATGGTCTCCAAATCTACTCCCCTACCCCTGGGATGTATGAGGAGTTAGCCTTGGAAATTAACCCTCTTGTAAGAGGGTCATTTGTTCCAAAAGGTGTTTAAGGAATTAACAATCCGTGTTCTGTGATGGAACAATTCTTTTCCGGCTGTGAAAGATCAGATTTAGTTCCTAGCCTGAGAGGCTTCAGGGTTCGGTTTCACTCATCAGTATGATCAGATTAAAGTTAGCAAGCTAGGCTTGTACTAGTAAGTTGAGTAGCTCATATCCTAGAAAAAAGGGTTCAATTTCAGTGAAGTCTTCCAAAGTCTTACCACGTTCACATACGCAAGTGAGGCAAGTCTTTAGCAAGTATTTCTCTTCTGAGCAGGTTGCCCGTTAGGGATTTTATGTTTAGCAACCCCAAGTAAGGAAAAGTCTAGGTTTCTTAGACTTTAGAAGTCTAGTAGGATGATCTAGGTAGATTTTTTGGAGCATAAGCTATTTGAGATCTTAGTTCTTTTGGGTATTTGTTAACCCACAGTAACCCCAGTTTTAGTTCGAGTTTTACCTATTCTGAAGCTCATGGAGAAAGTGATCCACAAGTTACCAAGTCAACCACCAAGTATAAGGTGACTTGCCCTCGCTAATGGAGGCTTTGGTAATAGTATGGTATCAGCGCGAGAACAGGACCAGGCCAAAGCAGCAAGGCCCTGGTGAACACGTGATAAAGTAGCTACGACATAGTGGTTACAAAGGACAGGCTCTTCTCGGGACAGAAGAGCCAGCTTACTCTTGAGAAAGTTGGAGACCATACCACGGTATGGCACCTATCTTTTAGCAAACCACCCTGGCCATAGTTATTTCCGAGTCCAGCTTAATCAAAAGCTTAAGAAGCATGTAGATCGTGCAACAGGGACAGGAAGAGATTTTGTAAGCTGGATAGCATAAGCCATAGAGCAAAGGTCCACACTCGATCAAGATTAGGTGCCGTTCAGTGGCATTCATGGAAGTTAGGGCAAAAGGAATGAGATGCACTATCTGAAGCCAGGGAGCGACCATTCTCAGAATTTCCTTCCAAGTGAGGCAGATGGAGCCTCGAGAGGCAAAGTCAAGGATACTCCAAGTGTCATAAGAAAGTGCTCGAGTTCCGAGGCCAACGTGAGGAGATCCCTTTGTGCCTATTAGGCTAGCAGCAGAGACAGCTGGTGTCTGCAGCCAGTCGATAGACTCGGGGAGACAGGAATCACGGCACCGTTCTGGGGCAGCCGTTTCAGAACAATCTGGTATCAGTTAAATTAAGCCAGTTGGTTCCTGGAAGGGGGCGAGAAACAGGCATCCCACAGGTAGACAAGGGCATGTGCATTAAGTGGCACTTAGTTTTGTCTACCCCAACACAGGGAGGCAACTGGGCATCCATTCCTAGAACGTAATGGAAGCATGCCACAGAGTGTAATAACAGATGACCAACAGACTAGATACACAGGGGAGCGTCAGGCCGAGCAGGGAGAGGGCGACTAGTTAACATGCACATAGGACATGATGCTGACAGTTTTAAATTATTTTTACAGATGGGCGATGGGGCAGGGGGCAGCAGAGAACACAGGAAGAATAGAAGTTTCCCTGAATAGCCCAATCGTGTTGGTATACCTTGATCTCGTGGTATCAATTCAACCATCACCTCCTGTCTTTTGGAGACTATGGGGAATATCAGCTTGGAGAGGCATCGGCTTCCAAAGTGCCATGACATGAAAAGATGCAGGACTGAACCGTGGACTTGTTTCTTAGAGTCCCAGGACCTTGGCTTATAGTCTGTCCAAATAAGGCTTCTCTTTGGACACTTTGTCCAGGCAGATGTCCCACTGTCTGGGGTAAGCACCACACCCAGCAAGGCCATCTTGCATCTCAAGACACATTCCTATGTCATTCCCCTTCAGCCTCACTGACTACGAAGGAATCCTCAAACTCTTGATCCCGTTCCTTTCTTGGGTCAGTTTCAAAGCCTTGCTCTTACCAATGGTTCCTGAGGAGACCCTAGTACTTAAGCGAGTTCAAAGGAAAACCCTGCGAGCGTGGGCTCATCTGAAGCCCCAAGGCACTAGAAGTTGGAAGACCAGGCAAAGAAAGATGCAAGAACCTAAGGTACATGTTCTGCAGGACAGTTTGAAGAGAAACCCTCCAAGATCCCCGGTGGACGCATGCCATTCATGCTGCCATGTGGCTGTCAAGCAGTGCTGGGACAGGTAGATGTCCCTTGGTCTCCATCTTGGCCTGGACCTTAGGACTTTGAGGCCAAGATCTCCAGCCCCCTCTAAGCATTCCACATGCTGGCCCAGCTGCGATAAAGCTCCTTTATTTCCACCCATTAAGTCTTGAACTTGACCAGGCAGAGCCGAAAACCTACCACTCAGGCTGAGGGAGGGCATGCAGAATTAAGAATCTACAGCTTCAGACTAACATGGCCCTAGACAAGGAAAGGGAGCTCTGGGCTCATGCGTATTAGGGCCCTCTAAATGAGAAAGGCCCAAAACCTGCATTCTTGGCCATGAACTATGCTTTGCCCCAAAAGTTCAAATCCCACCTGAGGTCTATTTGATATGAGCAACCCTCTTGGTTTCCTTAAGTACAGGTCTCCTCTGAAGGAGAAGAGCAGCTTCTTACTTTTGTGCCCTGCTCCTAGGGACCAGACAAGGATCCTGAAGTCTCTCTTATCTTCAGGTATGTAGACCGGCCCAGACTACCCAGAATCCCCATGGTGCCGTTCCATCAGTTCCTGTGAATTCCGGTCTGTGGTAAAGCAGCGCAGATCTCACCCACTCAGTGCCTCCAACGGGCGGCTGGTACCAGGGCTCCTTAGCGTTCACCTTCAAGCCCAAGTCCTCTGCCTGCCTCGCAGCCCACAGGCCCTGCCCACACACTATAGAAGACCTGCTGGGTCAGCAGCCTCCCGGGTTCATGATAGGCAGAGCCCAAGTTCTATCAGAGGTACCGTTTGCATAGGTTCACGGGTCCAGAAAAACAGATCCAGAGGTCAACTCCAATCGATAAAAATCAATGAGACCTTAGAACAGATCATCTGTCCTCCAGGCCACTGTTTTCTAGTGACCCGACAGACCTGTGAGCTCAATTCAGAGGAAGCCACAGCCTGGGAACCTGCTTGTGTTGAGAGTGAGCAGACAAGACCTCGTTAGCAAGGCAGGAGGAGGTAGTGGAGCAGCAAGAGGTAAATATTCATCTCATCCCTGTCAGCTGGAAGTAGCAGAGCCAGGCACCATAGGCAAAAGCCTCTTCTAACAAGTCACAGGCCCATTTTTCTGTAGAAGAGAACTTAAATGCAGTCTCGGACCCCAAGTAAAAGCATATAAGCTCTCATGTCCAAGACTGAAGACCCACCTTATCAGAACAAAGCATCTTCCTGGAGAAGGGCTGGGCTCCATGCTTGGCTGAGCATAGAAGGATGTGGCTACTTATATTCCCAATGGGAATGACTGCGGTACCACTTCTGTCCTCAGTTGCTGGCCATTGAGACCCCAGGAGTGGGTGAGTAAAAACGGGCCTTAGACCAGGAAAGTTGGCCCTGCAGGAGGCCAGACGTATGAGCAAGCAGGGAACTCTGCATGAACAGGAGGCCCAAAGTCTGTCCTTGCAGTTGCCAGCTAGTAGTCCCTGCTCAAAAGATAAGTTAAATCCCAGGGACAGTGGGAGAAAAGCTCTACCAGGCCTTAGTGTGAAGTCAGGAGAGAAGCTCCATAATATTTAGCCACTGGCTCAAACTCAAGGGAGGCCCATGGCCAGCTTCCTGGTCATTCTAGTCAGAAATATCCAAGCAGGAAAGTTACTCTGAAGAGCATACTTATCCTGTCATGGAGGCCAACACCAGTATTGCTAGTCAGTGTGTCACCTGTGTGTCCCACGGGAAAGTGGTTGCATCTTTTTGTTTTAAGACGCATGATATTGAGAAGTCTAATGCATTCTTGAAGAGATATCTCTACCAGCATAAGTATGGATGTTTATGATGTAAGAGTTGTCACTGGACTACAGGCCCTTGCACGATGCCATCATGGTAAGAAAGCTCTATATAACTCCAGGACAACATGGAAGAGTGAGTCCAAGTTCTTGGGCAGATACAGGAGAAAGTAGACTTGGAGAGCAAGGGTGCAAGATAAAGCCAACAGGGCCTTGGAACAGGCTCAGGCGAGAATCCATCAGCCTAAGGGACTGGGCCAGGAGAGTATGCGACTCCAACTCAACATGGTTGGGAAGTTTCTGCCAAGGTTCAGCGTCGGGACCAGGCAGGATCAAGGCTGACACTAGCCTAGAAGACTATCATTGAAGCCACTCAGGATACACACGGGCATCACTCAAGAGAGTTGTCCCAAGCCAGCCCGACGGCCCCAGAAGTTGACAGAATCTGAAGACATAGAAGTGCCTAAGTGAGCCGATTACTCAGGGTGTTGGGGGAGGGTAGGAAGGGTCCTAGGTCGAAGGAAGCATTCTGGGCCACAGGCAGGGTGTCGCATTCCCTGCCAGGAACCTCCTGGCGAACAGGGCTAATGCCTGCAAGGAGATCCAACCGCGCAAGGAAGTCTACAACAGAGCCCTTTTCTGATGAAGGGCCTCAGCTCAGAAGAGCAATACTGTAGCCCTCAACCCTTTAGGGCTGGCCACATTGTCGTGTCTGAACTGTCTTAAGAACAGGGACAGTCAAGCCTGGACTATCAAAAATGGACCCCAGGGAGGGGACCGAGTGCCACTTAGGAGTCGGCACTTCTGGAAAAGTCTGTTGCCAGACGTGGGTCCACGGGAAGCCTTTAGAACAAGAGAAGGGAGGACTAGAGACCCAGGAGGAAGGGGAGCCATTCTGAGCCATGAGACACTTTCCTGAAGTTGTACACAAAAACAGGTCACCAGGAGCACACGCCTGGCCCCGCCCAGCCACATAACAATCCCACGTCAGCCCCCAGGAGGCCCAGTGCGTTGACTGAACTCCAGCTGTACACCCGTTTTGAAACGCCCGATCCAAGCAGTGGGAAGAGAACAGATGCCCCCAAAGCACGATTCTTCAAGGCGAGTGAAGAATCTAGGTCTATTTGATATGAGCAACCTCTTGGTTTCCTTGAGTACAAGTCTCCTCTGAAGGAGAAGAGCAGCTTCTTACTTTTGTGCCCTGCTCCTAGGGACCAGACAAGGATCCTGAAGTATCTCTCATCTTCAGGTATATAGACCGGCCCTTTGCCACACACCGCCTCGAAGGGCTGTGTCTGGCAGGGCTGAGAACCAGCTTCCAGGATTACGGAGTTGTCTCGTTGTACTGTGCCCCAAGATAGAGGGCCTGGTTCCAAGCTGGGAGTCGAGCTCGGCGGCAGCCCTTGACCTTGCCCGCCGTCCGACTGGCTCACTTCAGACAAGTGAGACTCCCATTTTCCTCAGCATGAGCCCCCTGCCAAAGTACAGACTGGGCAAGGTCTCCAAGTTTCTCCAAGTTACAGGGACTCAATCCCCCAGAATCCTAATGCAATCTCGTCTTTCTAGGGTTCTACAATCCTGCCAGTTTTGAGGGGTGACTGAGTTTATTCTAGCCCGCCTCTTGAGACTTTCTTTAGCCCCTCTGGAACATTAGCAGAGACAAGCCACCATGACTTAGGATCTTGTGATCTAAATTCCTGCTTGACAGCTTAGCCAAGGAGTTTAGAGTCACCTTCCAGAGAAGTGAACGCCATTCAGGGCCCCCAGGGCTCTGCAGACAAGCCCATCCCACACCTGCCAAGGACACCCTTGGACACACCCCATGCCATTTCCCGTGTCATCTGTCCCAGGAAACTCAAGCCAAACGAGTTACAGAATTGTCTCTGCAGACCAGAGTTTGACACTGGTCAACTAGACAAGCAGCCTGGGAGTTGTACTCATGACTTCAACTGTAGCAGAACCTTGAGCTTGAGGCAGATCCTGTGATGTCATGGGTGGGATCGTCCCTCCGAGACTGGTTTTGAAGTCCTGCACCTCTAAGAGTACCTTTAAGTCTTTAGAGGTGATCAAGAGGTCGTCACGAGGAGCTGCGATCTGGTGCTGCTCTGTTCACACGCGCGGAGGATGGGAAGACCAATGGAGAGATGCCTCTGTAGGCGAGGGTCAGAGGGCAGAACCTAAAGCCAGGCACGAGACACGAAACTGAGGCTTCCTCACAGACCGCAGGGAGGCAGCCCTGCCGACACCTCGACCCCATGCTCCCGTCCGAGGCGCGGGAATCTCCTGGAGCCGTCGGGTTATGGTGCTCTAGGGCAGCCCAAGGAGGCCAGTGTACATGACGACCCCAGAAGTCCCCATGACGTTCACGTGGCAGAGGAGCACGATAGTGAGGAAGAGCTCTGCTTGTGCCCAGGCCCCTCAGCCAGGGCCCGGGCGGGACTCCCAGGACGAGGAGTCCAGGCCAGATTCCGAGTGATGTCTGGCAGACCAAAAGGCAGAAAGCCCACCGAGTGGGTTAAGTGGTACCCTGGATCTGAGGAAAGCCAACTCTGTATCTGGGTATCAGTGCGATACCAGGATCCAGGAGTCGTCTCCCTGGAGGAAGAGTCGACAGACCACGTGCTCAGCCAAGTCGAGATCAGACCACAGGCTGAGGCTTCCATGCCTCTACTCCAAGGACCCAAGGAGGTGGTCCCAGGTAGGAGAGAAACAGAAGACTTTCCCGGCCTGCTGGGACTATGTAGCTTTCAAACAGGACAGGCCAAGGAGCCAGGACAATGCTCGCAGGGCCATCCAGGACTACCAGCTACTAGCAACTCCAAGATGAGGGCCCAGTACAGGAGAGGAACAAGTTCTCGTCTTAAGACTGGATCAGGCTTCCCATACAGCCTTGGAACACAGGCCTCAGGCCCGAGCTTCTCACCCAAAACCTTCTGAGCCTTTGACCTGCAGGTGTCTGGGCTGCATCTCAGAAGGAATAAGACCTTCCTTCTCAAGGTCAACCTGGGAGATGCTGCCAGCACATTAGGACAACCTGGAGCAGTGATGTCAGCAAGAGGGCACAGTCCGTCATCTGGGAGCCCCACTCCTTCCACAGGTTCACCCAGTCACCTTCCATGACGATCCTTTTGGAAGCAAGCCCGAGAGCATATAAGACATTCAACAGCACACTAGAGGTCAACTGCCATGAGGAGGTACAAGAATGAGTTCACACGAGTCAGACTCGATAGTGGCCGAGTAATAAAGCCAGGTTGTCATTCAGTAGATGCAGGGCGTTGACGTAATTTGATACCCTTTCATGATAAAGGGAATTGGCTATGCGATAAAGCCACAGGAGAAGCCCAAAGCAAGTATACCGAGTAGGGAAAAATTCAGAGTGTTTCCTTTAAGGTCTGGAATAAGATAAGGATGCTCACTTTCACCACTTCTACTCTTCGTAGTACTGGAAGAGTTGGCCAGAGCGTACAGAGAAAGAACTCCATTGAGAAGGGAGAGGAGGGATGGGAACAGGATAGAATAACAACCTTAGGTTCATACATGAATGTACCCAAGAACATGAAGTTTTACTCCATGTATGACGTCAAGATATTTGACAGGAAGCCAGGGAGAGTAGAGCGTGGAGGTAGGGAAGAAAGTTGGTCTATGGGTACCAAGTTAGAGTTCAATAAAGGTAAGGAATTGTATCGCACAGTGGGGTGCCTACAGGCAATAACACTTCAAGTCTAGGCTTTGTTTTTAGAGAGTAGTTTTGATACTAATCTCAATCCAATTTGAACATATAGTGTATACATGCGTTGAAATATCACATGGTACTCCATAAGTGTACAGTTGTTGTACCTGTTAAATGCTGGTCATAAGGAGTAGTGACAAGATAGTAACAGTGCCGAGGATGGAGAAGCTAGTTCACTAACATTCAGGTTGGAATGTAACACAGTATAGTTCTTCTAGAAAGCCAGTTAGCAGTTTCTTATAAACTGAATGATTACTGTGTAACTCCATCATTATATTCTTGGGCATTTATGCTAGAATAAAAGCTTGTGCTTATCCAAAGCCTGTACATGAGTATTCATAGCAAACATATCCATGATGGCTCCCAGAAAGCTCAGATGTCTTTCACCATGGAGCGACTGAACAAGCTGTGCGTGTTGTGACATACCATGGAGTAGTATTCACCGATAAAGATGTACTTTAAGAGAACTCCATTGACCCAGTCTTCTTAAGAATCAATGAAGTACCCCTAGTTCCAGAGGACTTGTCATTTTAAAAGACCACTTTTCAAGAAAGTTTACTGAAGCTAAAGGGAAATTTCAATTAAAGTTGCAGGATACAAACTAAAATGGTCACATTTCTATATACTATCTGGGCTATCAGGGGTGTCAGGGTAGCACTATACTCCCCCAAAGTGAGCTACAGTTTAATCTGATATTCTCACAGGAACAGAAGTCTTAGGAGTTGTACAGACCCACGAGACACTTCAAGTGGCCAAAGCAGTTTGATCAATAAGTACAGAGCTGGAAACGTACTACTTGACCAAGTTGTACTATAGGGCTATTGTAACCAGAACAGCGTGGTACTGGCATAAGAACAGACTAGTGCAGTAGAGAATAGAAGTAGACCCATGCAGAGCAAACTTCTGAATTCCCAAGCACCGTGAAGAGAAATCTGATAAGGAATGGGAAAAAAAGACCATTCACTTCTGTTAAGATTACAGGTTAATCATCTTTGCCGAAGTACTGCAGACAAATGGGAACAGGGAGAGACTGGATAGCTTTCCTACGTTCATAGGAAAGCGTGACCAGGGTGACTCCACATCATGTACAGTCACAAGACTGCAAAGTTACGTTCCATGTAGGTATGATGTCAAGATACATTCTACCGTCCTGTAGATCTAGATAAAGGCTGGAGTCCAGAAGCGTTTGGGGTGTCAGATTTTGACAGTTTGTATATACTGTCAGTCATCTTAGGGATGGGACCCAAGTCTACACGTGAAATTCACGTGCTCAGCATGTCCCTTATGTAGTCCAAAGGTAATTTTATGCCTTTTTCGTATGCCCATGTTCTGACTATAGCCTGTCCCATGAGGTCAATTTTGCTGTGTGGCATCATATTTAACACTCCATGTTTTGGGTTTGGGGCTGTTTTAGATTGGGGTGCTCAACCTGTAGGTTGTAGGTGGAAGACTAATGCTGGAACACACAAGGATCATCTTTCAAAGATATCAAAAGCACAGGAGACTAGAAAGCATAGACAGGATCACATTAAAGCTTCTACATGGCCAAGGAAACAAGACTTAGAGAATGGGAAAAAGTATAAGCCAGGCATCTCAGGAGGGTTTAATATCTAGGATATGCGATACCCAACTCAGTAGTAATCTAGATGGGCAAGAGACTCGAGTAGGCAGTTTTCAGGAATGGTCAACAAGTATGTGAAAAGACGCTCATCACCAGTCAGGGCAATAGAGATCAAACCACAGTGAGATCACTTTACCCCGCTAGAATGGCTCTTGTTTAAAAAGAGCAGAATTACGGATGGTCTAGGTGGAGCAAGGGGGAGTTCTTACACACTGTTGGTGGAAAGGGCTAGAACAGCCATTACCCAAGTCAGCATGGATGCTCAAGATTAAAAATGAACTCTCGTGAGAGCCAGCAATCCTATGACCAGGTACACAGCCAGTCATGCCAGACACCTGCACCCCAGGCTCACCGCATCCCTGCTCACGACAGCGGAGATGTGGCAAAAGCCCGAGGGCCCCTCAGTGCCGATCAAGGAGATGCCACGTCTATGCTCCATGGCACAGAGCTACTGTAGTGAACCTGGAGGACACTCCGTGTTGAGGCACAGACAACTAAAGAACGATTCCACTCAGAATCTAAAGCCGGTCTTAGGCTAGTGGTCAGAAGCGGGGAGAAGGGAGTAAGGACAGTCAGCACACAGTTGACTAGGAATTTCTAGAGTGTTCTACCGCGCAGTAGAGATACTATCGTCGATTTCAGAATTTTTAAGTATTCTCAGAACGGCTAAGGTATGTCCATCACCTCCTACTAAAGTCTGTAGCCTGTCAGTAGTACACCGTCCAGGTGAAGCACAATTGTGTGCTAAAGCAAGTTTTGGCAAGCCTGAGCAGACTCGCACATTTCCTTGATTTAGTGGGAAGGGGGGATTAGACTACTTCTGGTCGTTTGAGATAAGCTCAATGATATGCTGATACGAGAGTGAGCCTTCAGGGCATTTAAGCTCAAGCTTCTGCCCGAGGCCTGTGACAAGCAGCTGGGCCTGGGGACTCTCCACTGCCGAGTCCCGTTAATCCTTCAGTCCCCCATGCGAGGAAGGCCCTGGGCTGCTTCCATGGACGACCATCAGAAGGTGGTTCAAGGACAGAGGCTGTCTGAGGGAATCTTTGTGGAGGGCAGGGGGAGGGACGAGCTGTAGTCCAAGGCCAGAGACCATCAAGAGTCTTTGCACTGGCCCTCAGCCTCCAGAGCAGCAAGGCCTTGAACAAGCACCCAGAAATTCCAGTGGAGTCGAGAAGTTGGGCCACGAGACAGTGACTAAGCCCGCTTCTAGCGGACCATTCGCTCATCTTTCAGGACCCAGGTACAGAATCCTAGGACCTCCCCCAAGTGAGCTCGAGCCTGGTAAGCAAATCTGACCAGTGGAACCCGAACCACGAGAACAGTTCCTTCCAGACCTCAATTAGAGGGAGGTACCGTGACACTTGCAGGACAGACCAGAACAGCTCAACTCCAGTTGCAGTCAGGTGTCATTCCCCCTGACCACAGGGTGCTCGAGTTCCTTCACTACTAGCCAATTGGTCAGACAGATTTGAGCGTGTCTCCTTGATCTACAAGGAGATTCCTTTTTGCAAAAACTAGGACCAAGTTTTGGCTTCTAGGCCCATCAGGCAGCAAGCCCTTGACCAGCATCACAAGCACCGTGCTCAGAACTAGTGTTCTGACAACTCTGGTCCATTTTATATGCCTAGGCAGACAGCCCACTATCAAACCTTGTGCCCGGGTCAAGAGGCGTCAGACTAGATGTGGCCTTGACCGAGAAGGCGTTAGGCCCTATGTGTAGCAAGGGGCTGGAACTGCCTCCACTTCTGTTACAGTGGCCATCACTCTAGTTGTGTCTAGTTGAGGGGAACAACTGTCCCACGTAGGAACGACCAATAACATGCCATAGGGCAAGAGGCCCCTAGAGATAAGCAGCTCACAGATCAAGGACCCAGCGGTCATACCAGGACCTTGTTGTAGTCCTCGAGTACAAGGACACTTGAGCACAGTGGTTCTTCCAGGTCCTAGGAAGTCTTGAGCCCAGTCAACTCGAGTTTTCCCCTCAAAGGGCACACATGCCATCCGACAGCCAGCTTACTGTCATGGTTCTCGACTGAGCCCACAGCCAAGCCTGAAAACAGCGTGTAGGGAGTCATCTGTCGTTCCTGCTGGAATTCTGTGGACAGCTTTGGGACACTGCCAACTAGTGAGCACAACTGGTGGACTGAGGGAGTCAGATGCACGTGACGTTCTGAAGATCAGAACAGATTGGGTCCAAGTGACAGTCCCAAGCCAAGCTTCCGGGTCTACAAGACCCTGTGGAAGGCAGAGAGACCAGTGACGGTGACCCAAGGTAAATGAAGGGGAAGGGGAAGTAAGAGCCGAGGATGACGTTAACACTGGAAGAGAACCTCCAGCTCCCCCTGGGAGCAGGGGCAAGCGGGCTGGGGACCCAGGCTCACGCAGGCATGCTTCATGGCCTGGGAGTACGCATGAAGAAAAGATACTGTACAAGCAGCTCTGAAGCCGAGTGATCCCCCAGGCCTGTCCAGACTGGTGCCAGCACTGCTGTACAGCGACAGTGAAGCAAGACCACACCTGCTGATCTAGTACACACTTCCCCAGCACCCAGGAATATGGCATGGGCACAGCCAGGGTGTCAGAACATCTGACCTGCTCAGCGATCCTTGACAGACCCCAGCAGAAGGAAACCGGAAAGGATGGATCTACCAGCCGGGAGCAAAGAGGGCTTCCTGCCTAAAGTCTCTGGTCAGACTGAAGGACATTGCCTTCAAGCAGATAAGGATCATTAGGACAGTCCAAGGTCTAGGACAGGAAAGATGTCAGAAGGGCCATTGCCCTCACAGGGCCAGGAAGTTTTCCATTTCAGTCCAGTAGCAAGAGCTGTAGTCCCTGTGCAAAAACACGGGCAAGATTCATTCACTCCAGGTCCCAGATCCTAAGGTGTTTGCCCACGATGTCGTAGGGGGAACATTGGGCTTATGAATGCCGTTCTCAGACTACTGTAGAGTGTAGTCCATTGCCAAAAAAAAGGACGAGGGGGCCCACGAATATACTGGGCATTGAAGGAAGCAGTTCGCTTCAACCTTCAAGTTGATTGTCACCTCCTGGTTATTTTGCCCAGCCAGACTGCGGCACTAAAGGTGCCATTCACCAATGGTGTGAAGATATACCCATGGGGACAGATCACGAGGAACAGTGCTCATTCTGTCCCAACTAGGCAAAACCCTCCTCCTTTGGGGGGACTTGACCCATGCTCAGACCGATCACCAGCCTATAGCCCACCACCATGCCATTGGTGGGGGGAGCTAGTTGCCATGGCCAGTGCTAGGGAGCCAGGCCATTGAGCACCCACTGGAGGCGAGCAGGGCCAGGGAGAGAACAGCGAGAACCCCAGGTGAGGTTCTGCAGCAGGCAACACACAAGGATCAACCAGGTCATCAACAGGGCAGCCCCACAGGTAGCCTGCTCCGACAAGAGAATGTCGTAGGAAGAGGTGCTAAGGGTGACAAACCTACCCATCTGGCCATTAAAGCCCACACTCCGAGGTCCACCTAGACAGGAACCAGACAGCCCCACATGGGTCACCCCTGACCAAGGCAGATCAGTGAAGACCCTCATCAGGAATCTTATACCCGATTCTTCCTCAGGAAGCCAGGAAGAGGCTCACCCCGCCTTCCAGACTGTCAGTAAGAGAACCCCACAGGGTCAGCACCCCCAGGAACAGGGGACCCCCAGGAACAGGGGGCAAGTGGGCTCAGGACCCAGGCTCACACCTGCTTGAGCAGGCTCGAGCAGTGCCGAGCATTTGCAGGAAACGCGTTAGAAACCAAGAGTCCATTGGTGGTAACTTGGCTATAAACTACCTACAGAGTTGTCAATAGCTGTGGACACGATTGCTCTATACCAGTGGCACAATTCTAGCGAGCTCCAGAGATACAGGCAAGACCATTGATACATTGATAAACTGGATTTCTCTTCCAGACCACACTGTGCATGAAGAAGACTTCAGGGGGAAGTTCGGAAGTTTTGTCACCAAGACCAAAACCTATAATGGTAGAATCTGAAGGTTACAGTAGGTTGCAAGACAATCGGCGTCACTGATCAGCCGAGACGCAGGTTAGTAGACCTATGAGACCAGAGCTGCCATGCGCAGGAGCAGATGCAGTTCAGAGATGAAAGCGGGGAGACATCAATGCCTCCTTCACCTCCAGACAGGCCCTTGGGGGTGTCCTACCAGCTCAAGCCGGACGCCCACGTCAAGCAGATGTCTGAAAGATCTTACCAATGCGACTTCCCTAGTGAACAAAGTGTTCCCACCAAGACCTAGATGTGGTTGGGGAGATTCAGGAGTACTTTTCTGGAAGTTTCTCAAGCAGTGGGCACCTCCCAAAGGTGGTAACAGTTTGAATGCCCGCTTCAGCCCGAAATGCCCCCATTACTTTCATGGGCAGGAAAAGTGGCAAATCCAAGAAGCTGAGGGCAGCCTTAGCTCTGCCTCCACCCAGTACCAGGGGGAAGGCTGCATGCCAGGTAACAGGGCGAGGTCTCCCTGGGTGGGGGTCTCCCAGGAGACCAGTAATGGATGCCTCGAGTTATAGTTTCAGAAGCACGTCTCACAGATCCCGTCTCGCCTTACACGGCCTCTGGACATGTTGACACCTACTGGTGGCTTCCTGCCGGATAGTCACAGCAAAGGGGACACCCTCTGCCTGTGATCTCCCATTGCCCCATGTGGCTGACCTGACATTGCTCCTTGAGCAGGCTTGGCTTGTAAGAACTCAGTCTGTTACAAGACCAGACGTGGAACTTTCTCATGTTCAGAGTAAAGCACTAACCCCGAGAAACTCCAGCACCCAGTGGCCTCCAAGTTCTCGTCTTCACCAAGGTCCTCGGCCCCGTCTGCCACCATAGGTGGTCAACAGAGGGCTTTCCCCGAGCTCCGGACTTTGATGGCTTCAAAATTCGCAGCAAGAATTTTGCCGCGAATTCCTGCCAAGACCTAGATGCAGTGGATTAGGGAGAATTCACGCTTCCTTTCCTAGAAGGTTCTCTAGCGAGTTCTCCCAAAGGGGCTAGCAGTTTGAATGCTTGCTTCAGTCCCAAATGCCCGCGTTACCCCGTCATCAGGAATTGCATGATCCTTCCAAGGTCAGAGTAAGGTCAACAATGGCTGGGCCTGAATTAGATCATTTCTGATCATGTTCCATACTCTGTCCTGACAATGAGGCAGGAAGCCCAAGTAGATGCCAACCATGCCCCGTGGCTGGAAGGCATAGGACAAGGACAGGACTTGTGTCGAACGTGCAGGTGTTGAAGCTATCTGAAACTCTACCTGGGATGCCATTACTCCGTTTTCCAGCTCAGACCATTTCCTTTTGAGCTGGAATACAGAAAGCGCTAAGTAGAAAACTGTCTCAAACTGCAGTTAGCCCCTCATCCCATCAAGACTAGTCACCCAAGCCTGTTTAGCTGCTCCTTTGAAGTAGGAGCAAGTCCAGTAGCTACCCATGAATTCACAGAAGCTTCCTTTCAGCGTCTTCCTTAAAAATGCCCTCAGGAGCTGCTCAGCTGGCACGGAGTTTGGCATTTCCTATTCTATTGGATTCTAGGAGGGTGGAGATGAGACGGGAATATTCCCAAGTCGCCATCCTTTATATACAAACCAGTCTGTTTCACAAAGTTGGTTCCAGAATTGAGACAGAAGACCAGTCAATCCCCCAGGGTGCACTAGACCCACTGATATGGTCTGGATCAACTTCTCCCGCTGAAGACGCTCAGCTGGCGGTCTTACAGCAGCTACTTTAGTCAACATTACAGTTCAGTGACCAGCTTGGTGAAGAGGAGTTGGAAGAGGACCCGTTCAGTGACCTAGACTTCCACATCGTTTCTTGCCCTCCTTTAGGTCCCCAGTCTTTATGGGGCTTGCAGGTACGCCATTTTAGGTCATTCTACTGGCTTGACCTTGGCACACAAGCTGCTCTAGATGCGAGAGGCTAGATACAGTCTAGCTAGTGCCCACAATGAAGGAAATTCAGGGGTCAGGACCACACATCTCCAGTTCCCCAGAGAGCTTTTTCCTGCCTTGCCTTAGTGTTCTCAACCTTTGTCGAGGTCTTTGAGAAGGTGCCCTGCTTTAAGCCCGACAGCAGTCTTGGCAAGCGCCCACCTCCTACCCATTCTTTCTATCAGAGGCCAACAGTACTCCTAGGTAGCCTTGACCCATGTAAACTAGCGCCAGTCTACCCACCTTGCAGGGGTCCACACGAGCACCATTTTGGATTCAGACACCTGCAATGTCGTGTCTTGTCACAGCTACAGGATAATCATCTCCAGGATATCTGCCATCTGAGCCGGTAGCCTCTGAAGATAATGTCCCAGTCTGCTTCTTCATTTAGGTTTAGAGGCCAGACCACGTTTGGTTGAGGTTTAAAGAGAACTCGTTTATCCCGTTTTTATGACCCTCGCAAGAGCTGGAGTTCTGGCGTGCCGTCAGTCCCTCCCGAGTCTGCAGAGCCAGGTCCTGGCAGCATGTTCACCGACAGGCCACAGCCAGATGCGACACTCGTCTCGAGTGCCTGCAACCACCTACAGCTGGTCTCACCAAGAGATACTCGAGTCTGGCCTTCTAGGTCCAAATACATGTTTACAAGAACCACAAGCAATAGGAACAAGGTTGTACCAGAGGAATGTAATGAGAAAACCCCATCTGAGGTGGGTTTTTTTTGGGGGACATAGACCCACAAGAGGTTTGT
This sequence comes from Ictidomys tridecemlineatus, assembly GCF_052094955.1. NCBI lineage: Eukaryota > Metazoa > Chordata > Mammalia > Rodentia > Sciuridae > Ictidomys > Ictidomys tridecemlineatus. Next base: position 50,843,108 of record NC_135477.1, on the reverse strand, counting down.
AAGGAAAGATGGAGAACCCCGCAGGTTAAGCACAAGACTCCAACACTGAGGCGAGTGGATCTTACGTTGATCCTAGCTCACATGAGAGGCGAGAATCGGAACTCCCATGAGCTCTATGTTTTGTTTAGGCGTGTGGGGGTGTTGTCCCCATCTCTGGGATATACTGATGTTTAGAAGTTTAAAGAAACAGCTCCTAGTGTTGTTTCTGAAGCAAGGACACCTTCGGTCCGTTTTTACATTCCTAGGAGGTAGCCAGTTAGACGTCCTCCCAGTGTCCCTTCCCGAGGCTCCTTGTGAAGTCCTAGAGATCACACACGTCCTGATCAACAGATCGATGCCACCCAAGGGTCAAGAGGAAGGTCAACAGCGGCTGGGCCCAAGTCAGACCTTCTCTGTACACCAACAATGAGATCCCACTTCTCTCCTGCTGTCAGCCAAGAGCTAGAGAAACAGCTGAGCCTGGATCCTGTGCACACCTCCAGGAACGTGGAGCAGAGAGCCTCCGGGGTCAGACAGCATTGGAGTCTACGCCAGCATCCCTCCCTCCCAGCCCTGGCGATCGCGAACAGGTCACCGGGGAGTGGAAGGCGGGGACGCTGCCCGTCTCCTTCATTCTCGGGCTCAAGGCAGCAGGAGCTTCTAGCTGCAGGCTTACGAGCTGGCTCGTCATCTGTGCCTTAACCGTGCTCATGGCAGAAAGGCACCCTGTGCACCTCTGTGGTCCCGTAAGGCACAGGCAGCTTTTAAGACTGGGTCGCCCTCGTCTGTCAAGATAGGTACTCTTGCCTCGAGGACGCTAGAAGCCACTTTTCCTCCCTTGCTGTGCCATTCAAGCAAGTCCCCTCTACTCCATTTCAGGGCGTCTCGTTTACTGTTTTCCATTTCTAGGGACACCAAGTTACCCTTGGGTGGCATCGATCTGTTAACCGGGAAGTGTTTTGATCGTTAGGACAGGTGTTCTATGCTCACCTAAGGTTTGGACACTTGACCTGTCAGAAGTGCTCCCCGACTACTCCGTCACCAATACCCCAACTCCTCAGGGCACCCCCTTACCTCAGGGTACCCTTTTGAGCACATGGGCCGTTTCTGGAGTTGTTGCCACTACCATCCCTAGATGGTAAACTGAGCTAGTCTTGCTGACCCCCTTCTGGTTTGGGGGAGCTCCCGGCTATTGTCTGGACACCGACTGGATGTCCATTCTTGGATGCCCCCAAGGCTACACAAAGCTTGTGCCAGACTGCATTGGCAGTCTTTCCCCAGACTCTCCAGCAGTCCCTAGCCAGTGTAGCCGAGTGCATTCGTCTTAGTTATCCTTGTTGGATACTTGGGTTTCTTATTTGCTCTTCATTCTCTCCCAATTTTAAACCCTTCAGCTTTCCGTCTCCATTATTAAGTCACTGCTTCAGATGACCTGGTTTCTTTACTTACCTCCCCTCCACCCCCGCAGTGCTTTATCTAGTCTGCTGCTAGAGTGACCTTTAAGAAAGTATGATACCCCCTTGTTTCAATGGCTATGCATTACCAACATGACCTTAAACTCTTGGTAGGAGTCCGGGTTTGAGAAAAAGCAATCTAGGCACCTGGCAGAAACAGGACATTGAGTCCTAAGTTTGCAGACACCTGAGTAGGTTGAGGTAATTTGCAAGCCCAACTGCAACCCTCTCCCCGTGGATCCCGTCCACCAGGGATCCATACCTCCATCACGAGGTAGGACACAGGGAACTGGAAGCCACAGCCACCTTGAATACCAGATTAGAGCACCTCTGTAAACACATGCTCTCCAGAGCCCAGCTTGCCACAGCCCCAGACACCCAATTGTCAGAACTTGATTATATCTAGCTTAAACATAGGATACGGGAAGATTTGTTGTGTTTAGAAGACAGTATGGTCAGTGAGGAGCGCTATCTACCGTGCTGCATCCCGACCTTCCCTTCTGCATTCCCATCTCGTCTATTCACCAGGACGATTCACCCCGTCCCACCCCCACCTTTATGCCTCAGGTGTCAAGTAGAGTCAGATTTACTTTTGAACTCCAATTAGACCAACCAGGTCAATTGGAAGACTTCCCAAGTATTCAGGACTCGGGGACATATCCAAGGCCAAAGGTCCTAGTAGGTTCAAGTCTTCTGAATCCTAACAATAATTTGTGACCTAGGGTTTATGGCTTAGCCCCACTTTGGGGTCAAGAGCACTATTCAGATAGTTCACCCGTGTAGCCAGGGACATGGATGCTTACCGTTTTGTAGCAACTCCGCCATCTTAAGTTGCTAAATATTTAAGCAACTGCCCCATTTGTATGGCCTAGAAGATGAAAATCGTTTATTCTATATCCTTTCCAATGCCCGTCTTCGGTCCTTAACAGCCTGCTGATTAGGAAATGGTTATCTTCCAACTGCCTATGTTGATCCCTTATGGGTTCTTCCCTTGGGAAATGTGCCTTATTTCCCGTTTATCCCTGTCCTGCCTCCTGGCAGCCACATCCTTGAACTCGGGACCAAGACGTGAGTTCAGCCAAACGCTTCAACTAATGACCATTCAAGATAGCATCTTAGAGAGATCCACTAAGAAGTTCAGTATGTATCTATTCTGCCTGAACAGATACTGGCTCAAGTTAAATATGTAAGACTGTATGTAGTCATTGATAGATTGACCCAGTGATGGCTCTGACGAGAGCCAGTTAAAAGTTGTCACAAAGTAGTTCTAAGTCCTCATTAGTAGCTCTGTATGAAATTGTGTTCAGTTACATTTTGGTCAAGTCTTGTGGAAGTTCTAGAAGTCCCTCCATTGTGGCCTCAGTTTTGCTTCTCGTCCCAAGACTTGGCAGCCCGTGTTCTAAAGGGAGTAGGTGACATAAGACTTTGTTAGCTCCACATTAGCCATGGAGGTCAAGTTCATCTTCTAGTCTAGTGAAGCCTCACCCACTTTAGTCAGCCTTCTGGCCTGGAGTCACATTTTCAAGAGATCAAGTGGTCCAACTCCGAGTTTGTCGAGTAATGAAGACAGTAGCCGAGTCGGTCTGGAAGGAGCGATATGCCCAACCACAACGTGGTTGTCCGATTCAGCAGCCTTCATGTACTGTTACGGCCTCGAAGCTTGGAGAGCACTCTAAGTATTTCTAAGATTGTAAACTGACATTACCGCCTGTGAACAGCAGGCAGGAGGTATCCCCGTGCAGATCCTGCGGCCTTATTCCCTAGAACCGCATTTAGAACTTGCAAAACACTTTACTGTGGCTTACAAGTCACTTCACTTGAGCACTGACAGTTCACATGGTAGTGAAGCTATCGAGACAACTTAAAAGGCATTGTCTACCTTTAGCCATTGAGCAAGAAACCAAGTGATCCAGGTTTCTCCATGAAGCCATGTTTTATCTCTATACTTATGGCACTGGTGACTTGAGAAAGTCTATTAAGCACCCTATCTTTCCTTCTAGTCAACCTGGATATTGAAGGTGCTTAGTTCATGAAGGAATAAAATAATCAGCTCTATGTTCAAAAAAGACCTCATCGTTAGATCTTCAGGCACAAGAGAATTCCCAGAGGTGCTCTCTATGCATTCTGCACCACCATGGGTTATTCTAGGCCCTGCTCACCTTGTAGGTTAGTTCTTGGGATTGATAGCTCTTACAATCCCAAGTACCAAGTTCCTGAACCTCAAGTATGTACTCTAAAGATAACGTGTCAAGGCTGAGGATGTAGTTCACTTTTAGGCTCTGGGTTCCATCCCCAGCATTGCAAGAAGTATGTGTAGATATTTGACTTGTCACATTTCCGTGACCCGTTTGAAATTAGAAGTTACTCTGGACAAGTCTGATATTAATGAATATCTGGAGCAAGGATATGAGAAGCCTAGGGCTTGGTTGCAGCATCCAAGAAAGAACCAGCAGCCATGGGATAGCAGTAGAATAACAGCAGTCCTAGGAATTAGGCCATTAGCTCTTTGGAGTTGGCAGCTGCAGTTAGCATACAATTTAGCAAAGGAGATCAATGGTTTTCAGTGTACTAGAAGACAGTTCTGCATGTTTAGCACAAGTGCTTTAAGATGACAGCCAGATGCAACATCTAGAGTGATGAGACCCTCAGCAGTAATCTCAGCCAGGAACATTAGTTATTTGAACATAAGACTATGAAGACAAGACCTTAAAACCTTCCATCACAGTCTCATCTTTCAGTCCAGCTGCTTATGACACTTTAGGTTAGAGGGACCATATTGTTCAGGTGACTCCCCAGCTTCCAGGAACCCACAGTGCAGCCACCCCTAGCTTTCCAGTGAGCCTTCCAGCCACGTGCTGCTCTGGGCATCGATCCTCCCGAGGACACACGAGGCAGACCACATGCCCAGGGACTGCTCACTGCCAAGCACTAAACCCAACAGAAGCCCAGCAGCTCTCACGCCGCTGCCCAGAAGCCAGCCCAGAAGCCCTGTTCAGTTTGACTCACATTTCCCAGTTTCACTCAGGAGTTGCTTGCATCAAGCTTCACGATTCAGAGATAGTACAGGTTTAAGTACCATCAAGTTCAAGTAGCAGAGGGAAAGCTAGTGGGAAGAGTGACAGACTTCAAAGCCCAGGTCTGCCCAGCCAACAGGAGCCGACCCAAGCCATGGCACCCACTCTGCCCACAAGGGCAGGGTGCACTGTGGGGGTCCGGGGCCCATCCCTCAAAGCCTGCACTGGCAGCCTAGGCTATACTACTAGGTGTCTCCAGGCTGCACAAGCAGTGGACACTACCCTTTGACTTCAGGTCCTTATGATATAGCCCAAGTCACATAAGCCTATGGATGTTTGAGACAAGAGTCTTGATACTGATGAAGGCGAGCAGCAATTTCTCAACTGCTGCGGGCAGGGTCGGTCTATCCCTCATGAAGCCTACTGAGGCATTCCAAGAACACCCAGGCTTCAGGTGGCCCTTTCCATCAACGCCTAACTTAGGACTCTAGATCATCCCATAGTTCACAGAGCCCTTCCATCTTCTCACCCTCATTCTCCCTTGGGTGCGCTTCCACACCTAAGTTCATGGCCCAGACACATGCCCGTTTCTCCTAGTGGAGAGTACTGTAGAACCAGAGCCCTCTGGGCAGAGCCGTTTACCACCCCCCAGATAAGATGTCCAGACATTTGTTTACAGACCCTAACATCCTGTAAACACATCAAGATGGTACCTGGCATATTTAAATTAAACAAAAGGGGGAAATGTTGAGAGCCACAGACAAGAACAGGGTAGCTTTTGCTCCCATTAGAATTAGTTTCAGAAGCCAAACCAGTATACTCATGTTTGAGGTTTACCATAGTAAACCTCAAACATGAGTATACTGTTTGAAGTGTTTGATTCAGGCTGTTAGAAGTGTTTGATGGAGGTTAAGTCCTTCTCAATGAAGGTTACGGTCAACTAGTTTATGGTTTCCTATAGGCCATGTCAGAACTGAACCACGCCTGCAAGATTTGTCAGCATGATATCTAGATGTTAAGAGAAAAAGTGCCTGAAGATATGTGAAGTACAGCAGTTCAGAAACTGCAAGTCACTTGACTTCCCATATCTTAAGATACTGTTGTCAGTGGTTATCAAGCTTGGAAGTCCACATACCTGTGGAGATGGGGACCTCCAGTTTTTCTGCCCTAAGTTGGGACAGCCCTCAGGCTGTCCAGTGGCACAACACCCTGTTGGGGTGACTGGCCACAGTGATGACTGCACCCCAGCTCCACCCTTCCCTTCGTCTCCCTTTCTTCTATAGGGGCCTTAGTCCACGAAGATACCTAGTAAGCCTGCTGCATGTGAATTTCAAAGTCTGCTTCCCAAGGAACTCAATATGTGACCGATAGGCCTGGCCAGGTTTCAACCTCCGCCCCACAGAGCGTGGCAAAGCTGAGCCCTTTGTCCAGGTGATTACCACTCGTGACAGTGATTTTTCAACCCCGCCCACCTTCCCCCAACAAGAAGGGGACTTTAGTAACATGAGAATCCAACTGCCCAAGGTGTCTAGAACATAGCAATCCTCAAGTCCTGTGGCTGGTGTACCATGACCAAAACACAGGCCTCCTCTAGGGCCACACGAGTCCCTTTCATTGACTGTTTTTTTTCCCCTAGGCTCAGAGCCCAGGCTTTGCAGAGACACTTTTTAGTGCCACATGCCATCAGATTGGCCATCTGGTATTTGATGCACAATGGCCACATGTTCCTGAAGCTTCTACAGGAGCTTAGAAGAGTCTAAACCATACCTCTTAGACCCTCTATTCAAAAATCCCAAACCGATTCCACGTGCGACATGGGCAAGATTTGTCCTCTAGTGGAGAGGATGGAGATTCATGCTAAGTGGAAGAATTCCAAAAAGGGCAGAGGCTGGATGTTGAGATATGCAGATGCTGACAGTGAGGGTAGGAGGAATAGAGGTTCGTTGGGTTAGACAAGTGAAGGGAAGGGGGAGGATGGAGTAGGAGAGGCAGGACAAGTTGGACATGCTTATGTTCCTATGCGAGTAGGTGGCCAGGGAAACCCCACATCATACAGCCTCAAGAAGGGGGAAGGCTGGATTCTGCAGTCTGTATTTGGGGTAAAAATGGGAGTTCATAACCCACTTGAATCTATGAAATAGATGTCAAATATGTTTGTAATGTTTCGACCAACTAATGAAAATTTTTTAAAAAGGGGAAGGCTGACTGTCAATAGATCCTGCAGTCAGTGAATCTAAGGCGGGGGGAGCTAGCCTAGTCCTGTTTACCAATTCAGAGGCTTCAAGTTCAAGTCATTCAGTACATGGAGCTACAGACTATGTCCTCCTGAGCCTCACCCAGAGCACGGAAAATGGAGACTCAGTAAGGAGCCAGGTCCACTGGAGTCAAGCCAAAAACCACTAATGCCATCCGAGAAACTCTTCCCCTTGCTGACCTGGAAGGTTCCAAGTTCCAGATCACTGGAAAGATAACCAGTCCTCTAGAGCACCTAGGCACTTGGCAGGACAGGGGTGTCACACGACTGTGGCCTCTCAGCATGGCTCTCCCAAGAGCCCGGTCAGCTGAAAGCTATCATGGCCCCCACAATTCTTAGTACGCCACGGCCAAGGTAGAACCCCCATTTTACCCTGAGGGTTAGGCAGAGGGAAGGAGCTCTACCTGCAGCTACCCTCGGGCTCTGCAGCCAGTCTCGCCAGTGAGACACTGTTCGAGACTTGGAGGGAAGAATGAGGTCTGAAGTCCTAGGAAGTTTGTGGTCACTTTAAAGGGTAGACCGCCGAGTGCGGGGAGCGTGAAGTCACACTCCCGATACCAAGTGGGAGATGCTGAACAAGTTGAGGTCTATTAGAAAGCTGAGGTCTTAGGCAAACTGCTGCCCGAGAATCGAGAAAGGCAGATACAGACTTGGCCAGCGTCATCTCGCTTGCGGAAGCTGCTGTAGCCGATACCATGAGCAAGGTGACCTGGTCAGGAGCGTCAGAACTGACGGGTGGAACTACCTTGAGCAGTTCTGAGGGAGAGAGGCTTGCGAGTTGCCTCCAGGAAGCCCACAGTGCTCTTGGGCAGGTTGGCGAGAGACTTCCTGCCTCAGGCAAGTAGGCAGAGGACATAGCATTCTCCATAACATTCCTAGAGCCTCTGACCCGCGAGAGACAGCCAGCTCCAGCCCCTTCAGCCTTCCTGTCTCAGAAGGGCAAGATGCTCAAGGCTCAGACCCTCAGGATCTGGTCCCAAGGTTACCCAGTGCTTCCCTTCGACTCCTTACCACAGGATTCCAGCTTAACAGTGGGCTACGTCCGAGCCCCAGAGCTTCGATCATTTGAAGATTTCTTAGGGAACCTCGGAAAACCAGGGTCTCCGGTCCTTAAAGCTACCATTTTAAACTCAATTCCTGGATACACAAGCCTTTATTCTAAAGCCCGATACCCTCAATCCCCATCATCCAGTAAGGGATCTCCATCTTTCACCAGAAGTTAGATAAATGCTAAGGCATACCCACCAGTCTAAAAAGACAAAGCACACCTGACCAGGACCCGTCGTCTCATCATACAGGAGACTTTAAGTACTATGTTAAAATCTAATATAGAAAAGCAACAATAAGCAAAGGTGAGCTCCAGGAAAGGACTGAAAGGAAGCACTGGAGCCCAGTCGGAAACGAGCGTTTGGATAGCTCAGTAGAACAGCCACCGCGGAAACAGGGCCCATAATGCGAAGGGAAAGAAGCTGACCAGAGTCTGACGGGCAGATTCAGCCTCCAGACTTCAAGTGAGGGCTCAGTCTTCCACTCCTCCACCCCCAGTTCAGGTGGGAGTTCATCCCAATGGAGACGCAGGGCCTGGACCACATGCATGCTGAGCTCCAAGTCTTATGCAGGGGCAAGGGAAAGACCTAGATCCCACTTCCACACCCCCACCCTCCTCTATTTGGCAATCAGCACTATTTCCTTGCCAAGTCTCCACTTCTGGCTCAGTGCTGTCCTGCCGACCGGCCTTCCCGTCCTTGAAGCGGAAAATTCTAGGCTCTAGAGCCCCGGACAGGCTACTGTCATTAGGTGTAGCAGGTTGCAGTACTACACTCACAGCCAACGTCAGCTCGCCTGAAGCTGACATTCATTGATGACAAAACATTTATATAGTTGACAGGTGGAATAGGAATCACCCAGAATCCTGGTTATGCTAGGTTTGTAGCATGTCCTGGTGTCTCAAGTTCCTGATGGCAGAACCATTTAGAGAACCTAGAGCCCTTCCACCCATCTTTGGGGAGAGGCATATTCAACATGCCCAGTCCTACACCGTGTCACCCCCAACGAGCCCTCTCTGCAAGGGAGAGTGGAAAAGGCTCAGCTGCCTTCAAGAGGCGACTCGGCTTGCCCAAGGAAGCCTGGTGTCCTCCTGCCAGATGGCCTCCAGCCCTGCCTGCCCAAGCTGGCCCAGGAGACACTTCCCACTACTTCCCACTTGGGGAATCAGGCTGTTGAGATTCACCAAGACCACCACCGAGAGCCTGGTGGGACTTCAGCCTGGGGTTCTTCCCAAGTCCACTTCCCTTACCCTCTCTTCCAGAGTCTGACCTTCCCATCAGGAAGGCAGCCTTCTAGATGTGACCGAGCTGGAAATTGTAAAGATCGAGTGATCAAGAATTAAAGTCTTGGTACTGAAGTCAGATTTCAGCCAAGAAATCTGGTGCTGGGGGAAAAGGGAATTTTTGAATTTTTTTTTTTAAGTCTACTTTCCTCCCTGCTATCCAAGTATTACAAAGCAGAGAACAGCCTGTCAGTGATACGACTTTTGATCCAACCACCTGAGCCCAGAAAGCACTGGGTTGGGCCATCTCCTGTTCCTGGTGTAGACAGCCCTACATTAGGGGCTGGGGTAGTCCAGACACTTCATCTTTTCTGAAAGAAAAGTCTACTTTGGATTGGTCTAGGGTCTCCTTTCTAGTCTTAGGCACAGCTGCTAGAATGTGGCCCCCTCTCTAAGGGTTCTCAGGAATGAGGATCCATGATGTCAAGCTGATCTGGCCTATACCCTTTCACCTCCCCTCAGGTGATAGAGGGCTTCTGTTCTCCCTTGCCCAGGAATTTTTGGGTGGTGCTGGGGATTGAACCCAGGGCCTTGTGCATGCAAGCACTCCACCCACTGAGCTGTGTCCCCAGCCTAGCTGGGAATTCTTAACACAGCAGCTGAACAGGCACGTGAAGTGCCCATCTCAGTCTCCAAAGATGTGGGAGCCTGGGCCTAGACACTTTCCCCTCCCTGACCGCCAAGCGGGCAACAGTCCCATCCCGACTCCAACGCAGCTCTCCAAGCTCAAGGCCGAGCTTCCCAGCTGTCCCCAGTATCAGCCTTCACTGCATTGGACTCAGTGGACAGCCAAATATCCTCTGACAGGTTCAACAAGACCCAGTGCAGAAACCACTTTGTGCAACTTGCTTTTGACAGAGATGTTTCCAGGATCCTGAATAACTTCAACTCCAAGCAGGAGGAAAAGTTTAGAAACTATGATCAAGAGTTTTCCAAGTGATACGTGATACCAAGGAGTCAAGCAAACCTCAAGCCGAGATCCAGTTGAAGACCAATGGAGTAAGAACCCCAGAAGTGATCAGGAAGAGCCCAGAGTAGCAAGGCTCACAGCTCGGTCTCAAAGTACAGGCCAGAGGACATCCTCCATGCCGGTGCACAGGGGAAGGAATCGACCCAGAGCTCCGTACTTGATGAGCATGCCTTCAGAAGTTAAGGTGAATTGAAGCTTTTCAGATGAAAGCTGTGAGAGACTAGTGGATGTTCTGGCTACAGTATGAGCCAGTCCCTAAGCCAAGCAGCAGATCCAGGTCATTCCCGAGACTTTTGGGTCGGGGTGGGAATGAAGGACACAGGAAAAGTCAGGGGACTCGAGATTCAGAAGCAGCCTGGCTTACACCCGTCAGCTGCTAGCAGACCACATTGCTCAGGTACAGCCAGTCCCGACTAAGGCTAACTGGCTGCATCTTTCAGTCAAGACAGCTCCTTGCACTTCTAGGCATAGAAGATACTGTGACAGACCAACAGATTTCTGACCCAGTAGACTGAGGCAGGTTTCCAGGAGCAAGGGTCTTTAAGTACTCTGGATCTTGCAGGTTGCCTTTTTTTTTTTTTTAAGACAGAGGGAGAGAATTTTAATGTTTTTTAGTATTTGGCGGACACATCTTTGTACGTGGTGCCGAGGATCGAACCCGGGCCGCACGCACATGCCAGGTGAGTGCGCTACCGCTTGAGCCACATCCCCAGCCCTTGCAGGTTGCATTTGACCCAAGACCCTGTCCCTGAGACTGCCCAGGGCCCTCAACAGCCCTTGACCAGTCTTTACATTCAAGAGATCCCAGAAGCTGGTCTGGACATCCTCACAGCTCCTCCACTCTTGCAAAAGAGGAAAAAGTTCAGAGAACGGAATAAGACATCCAGGTTGAGGACAGCCTTGCTGCCGAGGCAGGGGAACAAACATGGCAAAGACAGCACGGGCTGTGCTGGACAGACCTGGGAAGGTCTCCGTGGGCCTGCTGGTCCAGTTCGCTGGATGCTCAATTAGCTCCCGTTTACTACCAATGATGGTATCTCTAGTCAAGTAGAATCCACGACTTGACAGCCATCACTGCCGCGTCAGCCTATTCTCTATCAGACTCCTGGAGATTAGGACTAGCTGTAGCTAAAAACATGCTGATCACTTGCCGGCTCCTAGTAGGAGCAGCCCAGAGATAGAGATGGCACTTGGGGGGACAAGGAAGAAGCCCCTGGCTTGGGGGCCATTTTAACCTGACAAGGGTGGTTCTACCCCAGAGAGGTCAACAGGGCAACTTGGTACAGCAATGAAGAGGTCAGGGACCCAGGTGATCCAGAGCCTGCTTCCCCAAGTATGCAGCCAGGCCCCTCACCATACCTGCAGGAAGTCAGACTTCACCAGGTATCTTCAGGCTGTTAGACCCAGATAGAAAGCCCGAGCCAAGGGGGAGGAGACGGGCTGTTGAGGATGCAAATCAAAGATGGCACCTGGCACTTTGCCAGAATTTGGAAAGTTAAAATATTTGCTTGTTACAGTTGATACTTCCAGATATTTGATGGGCTCCCCTCATACCAAAGACTAAAGATTATCTCATTGTTTACAAGATTTTGCCACTGTGGGCATTCCAGAACAGTTAAAACAGATAATGGCCCTGGCTATACTTCAAGCAATTTTGCTCATCATTTGGCATTACTCATGTAACAGGAATTCCGTATAATCCACAGGGACAAGGCATAGTTGAAAGAGCTCAGACTGTTGAGGTGTACTTAACAAAAAGGGAATTAGGAAGGGGTATAAATCCCCCAAAGATAAAAAGTTTAACGTAAAAAGGGTTAAGTTTTATGCCGCAGTCTGGCTGAGCAAAATAACCCAGAGGTGACAAGCAACTTGAAGGTTGAAGCAGTAACTACTTTATTGCGAGTGAACTCAGTGGGAACTGAGTGAGAACTCAAAGTAGCAGGCATCCGAGGTAGCAGGAGCCGCTTCTCTGCCAGACAGCAGAGGTATATATACCTAGTTACACACAGCTTAACTCAATTAACATCTAGATACAGCAGTCAGCCAATAAGGAATCCTCACCGTCTTAATGGCTCGCTGGCGTTGCTTCACAAACCACTCCTCCTGGCAGAGTGCCAGGCACCATCTTGATTTGCATCAAACCACTGGTGATAAGTTACTTCGCTACTTGGCAAGGAAGCCTCCCACCCCACCCCCCCCCACCCCAGGGCTGGCGGGTAACAGTCCGAGGTTGGCTTCCTGGGCCCCTCCACCTGGTAGATAGAGAAGGCTCTGCCCCAAGAGGTCGTTTGGGGTGGGTAGAGCTGTGACGAGCTCTTCCACCCTAGAGCTCTGCCCCACTCTCACCTGGGGATGGAACCCCTCAAGGACTACTGAAGACCGTCCTCCCTCAAGGCAGGTGCAGACAGTAACCTACACCCCCAGGGAAACCCAGCTGCAGCCAGAGACCTCAGAAGCCGTTACTCCAGGGTCGTTAGCCAGATCACATTCTGATGGTCCAAGGAGATGGACGGAGGGCTGCATAGACTGTTACCGAGGCGGCCACGAAAGTAGTTCAAGCACAGGGTGCAGCAGCCAGGGGACAGAGTTGAGCCAAGGAACAAGCTGGCGGACTCGAGGCAGTCCCCAGGAGAAGTCGGAGTGGGGGGAGACAGCATGGGGAGCCTTCCAGACACACGTGGAGGACAGAAGCCCCGCAAGTTCCTCCTGCAACACTGCCCTATGGAGGGGGCTGAGGTTGGAAGACACGGGGCTAGCGGGACCTCGCGGCCCTGGTGTGGGGCGGGAGAGCAGGCTCTTGGGAGGAGACAGCCTTCCAGAGGTTAGAGCCAGAGGCTGCTCTCAGGTGCCCACAGGGAGGCGTACTTCCTCCAGAGGAAATAAAGGCAGGATTCGTCCCAGCCACGGGGTGCCCGGAGGGCCCCGTCCCAGCCACGGGGTGCCCGGAGGGCCCCGTCCCAGCCACGGGGTGCCCGGAGGGCCCCGTCCCAGCCACGGGGTGCCCGGAGGGCCCCGTCCCAGCCACGGGGTGCCCGGAGGGCCCCGTCCCAGCCACGGGGTGCCCGGAGGGCCCCGTCCCAGCCACGGGGTGCCCGGAGGGCCCCGTCCCAGCCACGGGGTGCCCGGAGGGCCCCGTCCCAGCCACGGGGTGCCCGGAGGGCCCCGTCCCAGCCACGGGGTGCCCGGAGGGCCCCGTCCCAAGGCCAGGGCAGGAGTATCTCCACTCCCTGGAGCAGCTGCGGCGAGAGCAGGGGTCCAACTATCAGGGAAGGTCCAAAGTCCTTTGCAAGATCCAGAGAACTTAAAGGCCTTCGCTGATGAAAGCCTGTCTCAGTCTCTAGGGTCAAGAGACCTGTTGGGACTGGTCAGAGCAGCCTGGCCCACAGGATCCCAGAGAGCCAGAGAGGGCCACACAAGCTGGGTCAGGCTAGGGGGAGGCGCCACCGTGGATTTTGGCTGATGTTCAATCAGCCTCATTCAGCCCCCAGCATGAGCTCAGCACACCACTTCCCTTCCCCTAGGCCCCGCCGCCGTCACCAGGCCTCCCCGCCCGACCTCAGCTCTTCATCACAGCTTGGCCCCTTTCCACTGCCTGGAGTCATTAACCCCCTCGGCTTCCACGAGGAGGGAGAATGCGTGTTTCCCACCTGTAGCTTGTGTTCTTCCCATTACCCACACCTGCCCTGCTCAGTGAGCTCAGGCCACTTGCCCCTTCCCTCCCCTCGTATCTGGCCAGTGTTCTCTCCAGAGAGACTTACCCTGCTGGAGGGAGCTTGAAGCCAAGGGGGGCCCTACCTCAAGGAGTCCTGTGAAGGGTGAAGGTTAGCCCATTTCCCAGTTGTGATCCCCAGGCTTGCCCTCGGGAACCGTCTTCAACGCCTGGGCTTTGCTCTCCCCTAAAGATGGTTTCTAGGCAATAGCCAACACCCCCAGCCCTAGCTGGGTTCTAGGAACACCACGTTCCCACTGCCTGCGCCCCCTGTGCTCTTGGTCATCGTTCCTTCCCAAGCCAGCAAACCCCGCCAGCGTCCAACACCAGAGCCGGGTCTGCACAGCCGACCCAGGGGTGCAGGTGGGATGGAGACTGCGGCCCGAACTTCATAGCACTAGGCAGCCAGCTCGAGGCAGCCAAACTGCCACGGGGAGGCCGCGAGCTCTGTCGGGGCCCAGGGCTTCTCCAAGACGATCCTTAGCTCCGACAGACAAGCCCTGCCATGTCACTTGGGGCCCCGTCTGACATTGCCTTGACATCCAGGGTAGTGGTGGACCCTACCAGGAGTTGGGGGTTAAGGCCTGCGAGCACTGCTTTAGTGGCCAAGGCCAGCACTGCCCCTTTCCTCACCATCCAAGTCTCATCCAGCAGCCCAGACAGGCCCAGGCGCCCTGGGAATCCTGCGCCAGGCAACTGGGGTTGTGGCCGGACAGAGGCGGCGCTCACAGCCCCTCCCCCAGCAGCCTCCCCTGCACCCAGGCCTCCCTCCAGCACGCCCTCCCCCGTTCCTCCACCCCGTATGGCGCCAAGCTTGCAGAGTTACACCTTAGAAGCCTCCAGTCCCCCCAACCCTCTCCCCAGATGGCTGCCCAGCCCCTCCCTGCCCTCACTCATCGTGCAGGACCCCACTGCCCCAGGGAGGCTCCCAGGACCCCTACCCCGCCCAGGGCCTGGGCCCAGTTCAGCCCTGGCCTCCAGGCACCGCCCCCCATGAGAGCATCTCCACCAGAAGCCAAAGGGCACAGCCAGTCCCTAGAACAAGCGTCCTTGTCCTCCTACCAGAGTCAGTCCGTCACCTGGGAAGGCAGCTGTGGCAGCAGGCATCGTGGACAGTTCTCACCCAGACGTTGCTTGCAGTTGGCACACGTGCATCCTCTGGGCTGTGGCTCATCTCGGAAGGCAGGAGTTCTGCACGGACCCAGCCAGGCGAGGCTACTTCCCACTCCATCGGCTCTCCTCGCAGGGGACACAGCTCACCGCAGACCAAGGCCCTGGTGCCGGTTAGCTCACTCGGAGGAAGACCGCTTCAGCTGCGCTCTCGGGAGACCTGCGTCAGCCCGGGATGCGGGTGGGTGGAGATACGACCCCTCCCTCCAGAGGCCTGCGTAGGCAGTAGGTGAGGCCCGCAGGGAGGTTTTTATAGGGACCTGCTCCTGCGCCTTCCTCTAGATCAGCTGCTCTCCACCCTGTGGCCTGCATTGGACTCAGCTGTAGAGTGGTCGGCAGAGCGTTTGCCTCGCATGCACGAGGGCTCGGGTTCCACCCCCAGCACGGGGAGAAAACAAGAAGCACCTGGAAGGGTTATTGTTGCTAGGTATGATGGCACACACCAGGAATCCCAGCAACTCAGAAGGATCTCAAGATCAAGGGCAGCCTCAGCAACTTAGCGAGGCCCTGTCTCAAAAAAAAAAAAAAAAAAAAAAAAGCAAAATACAGGGATGCTGTGCTGGGGTGTGGCTTGGTGACAGAATGCCTCTGCATGTGACCCCAGTGCCACTAACCAAAAGAAAAGGGAAAGAACTACTGCCAGGCTCCAGAGGTCACTAGGTCTGAGCTGGAGAACAGAAGCTTTGAACATGTTCCCAGGTGGCACCGATATTGCTAGCCTGGGCCCACACATTCAGAACCACTGTTCTGGGCTCTCTAGAACAAAAAGGGCTCATGCGTCCACGCCATCAGTGAAGGGGTGGTGCAGCTTCCTGGGGGAACAGCTGTAGTATGGGGGAGTCCTTAGGATTGCATTAGAGGGTTATGGTTTGGATATAAGGCGTCCCCAGAAGCTCTTGTGTCAATGCCAGAGGTGAAGTAAGAGCTGTCACCTAATCATTGGATCCATCTATTTGCTGGCTTGATCATTTGATTGGCTACAAGGTGGTCACTATAGGCAGGGAGGGGGGTGGCTGGAGGAAGTGGATCCCTGGAGGCGTGTCCCTGGTCTCACGCTCTGTCTCTCTCCCTCTCTCTCCTTTCTGGCCACCTTGAGCCGAGCAGCTCTCCTCTGACCTGCCCTCTGCCATGACGTTCCACCTCACCTGGGACCTAAAGCTGTGGCGTTGGCACATCATGGACTGAGACCTTCCCAAACCCTGAGCCCAAAATACATTTTTCCTCCTCTAAGTTGTTCCCATCAGGTATTTTGGTTACAGTGACAAAAAAAGCTAACACGGACTACTTGACGGGTGGGGATTGTGCTGACGGACACTTCAGAGTCTACGCGGTTATGGGCTACGCAGGATGCTCTCCTACACGTAGGAATGTGGTCACAATTAGCTTGAGGTACCTACCGAGCAGGTTCAGCGCCTCACGCCTTTGTCATTTCTTTGGTGAGAACATGTGCTATCCTCTCTTCTAGCTAATTAGAAATAACACTGGTAACGGCCTCCCCACTGTGCAATAGAAGAGCAGAACTCGGTCCCCGACTTTAACTTCGTACCCACTCACCAGCCTCTTCCCCTGGCCAGCGCCCCCCGCCCCCAGCCTCTGATGCCACCTTCTCTCTCTGCTCCTGTGAGGTCAGCTTTTGGAGATCCTACAGAGGATGTGTGGCCTGGTTTGGAAGGGCTTTGGGGTCCCTGGGACTTGAGCAAACCTCAGGGAATGGGAGGCAGTGCTAGGTGCCCCCTGGACCTGGGTCCCCTGGTGGGGGAAAGGAGGGGCAGGTGTGGGCACGTCCAGCACATTCTAGAAATTCAAGGAGCCGGGATGGAGGCCCAGCTCTGTGGCCGGCTTCCCAGCGATTCCAGTGAGTCCCTAGTCCTCCTTGAATCGAGTCTTGCCTCAGTGCTGAGATTGAACCACATTTGCCTTGAGTCTAGACGACAAAAATGGAGGACCCGGCACTGTGCTAGGGGGTGGAGGGCAGTGCTGCAGCCCCCGTCCCTACTGGGGAGCCTGGGAGACAGAGAGGCAGAGCCCCACACAGGGCACGGGCCGGGGGGGGTGGAGAACCAGGACACCTCTGCGTTGCCCTCTGCTGTTCCTTCCAGCCCGGACCAGAGGGCTGGTGGGGGGGGAGGCTGGCCCAGCCCTGGTCGGGCAGCGGTCTCCCCAGGGTCCACCTGAGACCAGTTGAGCAGAATTGCTAAGGCGAGACCCACGCCTCAAGTGGCTCTCTGTGCAGAATAGCTGATTTGGCTCAGCAAAGATTTTCAAAGAGCCCGTGAGGGCAGGGCAGCTCCAGCAGGGCCTCTGGACCCCCGTATGACTGTTGGAGAAGGGTGGGAAGGGGGTGCACGTGTGGCCACGGACCTTTCTTACAAAACCGAGGCACTGGGCTTCTCTTCGTGGTCTCTGAGGAGGGGCATGCCAAACAAGCCACAGCTGCCTCTCCTATCTCCTTCCACTTCTCTCCTAGATTGGATTATTTTCATCATGTGTCCAAAAAAAAGGGGGCGGGGGCCTTAGCGCGGCCTGATGGTACACGCCTATCGCCCAGTGCCTTGGGAGGCTGAAGCAGGAGGATCAGGGGTTCAAAGTCAGCCTCAGCAATTTAGCAAGGCCCTAAGCAACTCAGCGAGACCCTGTTTTATATTTTTATATAAAATATAAAAAAGGGCTGAGGATGTGGCTCAGAGGTTAAGCACCCTGGGTTCAATCCCTGGTATCAAAAAGAAAAAAAAAAAAAGATCAGGGCTTGGGCCTTGGAGAATATTCTGATAGAGGATGCCGCTTTAGGGTGATACTGTGGGAAGACAAAAGGAGAGACCCCCTAAGCTAAAAGGTTAAAGGAGTAACAACCATCTAAGGTGGTTTCTGCTCCTTCATAATGAATGAGCTTTCCCTGTGTGACCTTGGGCCAGTAGGCAAGCATCTCTGAGCCCAGACAGTAAAACAGGAATAGAGAAGCATGCTGTGCCAGGAAGCAAGGTGCACTTAGCATCCTTGACTGAGCCAGGAGGTGGGTGATTAGAAGAGCATATGAACAAAATAGATTCCTGTTAGGTCCCAAACCTGGGCAAAGCACAAGGGCCGCGGAGCAAGCACATCTATTTTTCATGCTCCCAAGTTCAAGTGTGAGAAGACGGGAGCAGGACGATGATGCGGGATAGAGACAGATGAAACATTGATAAGAGCGAGATTAATATTGCAGGAGGGGCCAGGCCACAGGTGTGGAGAAAGGCCTGTCTCTCCCGTGCCCCTCCCAGGTGTGTCTTATCTGCAAAGTGGCTGCGCACGTGGCTTTAAGGGGAGGGAGCTAAGGATCCAGGGGCGGGGCGATGCCGGATGGTTGCCAGGAGTTTCCTCTTCTGAATTCAGGGTCCAGGTTTGCTGTGTGACCTGTGCACGTGAGGTCCTCTCTGGGCCTCATTAGAGCTGGTTCATCTGCTCCCCATTCTTAGGCTAGGACTGGACGCTGGCTTGGGTCTTTAACAGGTTGCTCTGATGAGATTGGTGGTGTAAAGTGGCACGATGAGAAAAGATGAAAGAACAAGGATCCTTCCAGGTGCTTCTCTTGACCCCTGAGCCCCCCAGCCCTGAGACTCTGGCCTCCTCCACCCTTGGTCTGTGGGACTCTTGCCCAGGTGCCTCTGCCCAGGGCAGCCTGGCTACTGGTCCTGTCTGACCTGCCCGGTTCCAGTTTCTGGTTTAGGACAAGTCCCCCTTTAAGCCCCAACTCTGGGGACTGGCTGTCCTCAAGAAAAAGCTTGTCCCCAGAATGGGCTCCCTGGTGTCTACAGAGCCCAGGAGTGAGCCCACAGGTCCACTGAGGGCCTCGGTCTCTTTCTCCACCCTCCCGTCCTCCCGTCTCCAGATCCTCGACGCTGCCCCAGGGAGAATGGGAAGCGGGCCTCAAAGGGACTTGTTTGCTTTTCCTTCTCAAACTTTGCTTTGTAAACCGCTTCGTCAGGCAGAGCATCTCGTCGTACCCAGGGCTGTGGTGGCCTCTTGCAATGCCCCTGCCCACCACCCAGACACCAGGGCAGTGGGGAGGAGAAATGGCTTGAGCTGCCTGCTCCCCGGGGGCTTCCCTGAGCCAGGCCTTCCACAGGTACCATGGCTGCATTGGCAGGTCACCCCTGCTGAAGAGGGGCACCTGGGGGCTCTGCGCAGCCCTTCCTGGGAGCCACCGAGCTGCAGGACCAGGATCCCCATGAGCTTGTCGGCAGCAGTCCTGGGCTTTGCCACCATCGGATCTAAGCTCCTATTTGGCCCCACAGCCCCCTGGACTATGGGTGTGGTGAGCGCTCAGCACGGGTGACCTGAGACCCCCCACCCCAGGTTGCTTGTGGCTTCATGCCAGGTCGGCACTTGGCTCTCCCTGCCCTGCAGTCCTAGGCAGGTCCCACCCCAGCCTGCGTGAAAGCAGCGTGTCGGGTCCTTCTAAAACCCACTTGGGATCACAGCGTGGCGAGGGATGGAGAGTGATTCCACAGAGTTAGGTTTGAATCGTGGCTCCCATGTGCACTGGCTGTGTAACCAGAGGAGAGTAGCTTAACCTCTCTGAGCCTACATGGTTTGGTTTTTGTTTTGCTTATTTTAATTTTACTTTCAAGAGGGATAATGCTACCTCATGGGGTTGTTTTGAGTTGTCAAATAACCGTGGAATAACGTTTGACAGGTGGAAATCCCACCACTGATGTTAGCGTTCATGGCATTGATTTGCCACACACAGTGTGTGGAGAGCTTGATTGAAACCCTACCAGAGGGCCCAATTACCAAAGGCCAAAAGGACTGTGGACCTAGGTGCTCTCACCTGGGTTATGCTTCCAAAGAGAAACCCTGGGTGTGTGACCCCCACTGGGCTGGGCCCATGCTAAGCCTCTCCTCCCCTGAGTCCCCTGGCCCATGACACCTGTGAGGGTCAAGTCCCCAGACTTGGGAACATTCCCACACTGTGGAGCAGAAGGAGCCTCACAGCCACCTCGTCCAGCACCCCTATTTCGCATGGAAGATTGGGAGACTCGCAGGAGGGGAGCACGCAGTGGAGACCCAGCAGGCCGGGCCCAGATCCAGGCCCCCGGCTCCCGGCCAAAGCGCCCTCAGCCCCTGTGCTGTTCTGGAACTGCTCTTTCCTTGGAAAATCATGGAAAAGCAACCAGTGTGCAGGCCCAATAATGGCTGGCTCCAGATGTGGCCAGCCGCCCCCTTCTGCTTTCAGTATTTTAAATTTTTAACCCATGTTTAAAAATCAGGAGTTTTTGCAGAAACGTCCCCCTTCCTTGATCTTCTGGACAGGTAAGGCACTGTGGGGACCCAGGCTCAGGTCTCCACACGGTGCCGTCTGCCGCTGCCCAGCGGTCACCAGCTCTTTTGGACGGGAAGTTCACCTGCAGTTCTCCCCACCGTTCCCTGTAGCCTCACGTTCAGCCTGCTTCACTCACCGTCCGTCACCTGCCTGTCCTCTACAGGAAGCTCTGAGGAGACGGGCCTGTCTCTGTGTCCCCAAGCCTTTCTATCCCGTCTCCCAAATGCCTGGCCTCAGGTACCACCTGCCCAGCAACAGTGACCACCCCATACTTTGTCCTGTTGTGGGTTTGCAAAATGTTCTCCCATCTCCGAGGCCACGAGGCCACGTCTGCTTCCCAGGCCATCTGGGAGCGAGATGGAGAGGATGTCAGCAGATACCACAGTGTCATTGCCGTGAGGACACTCCCAGCAGGTGGCGGGATTCAAACTCAGTACCGGGCAGCTGCCTGCTGGGTCAGGCTCTGGGGGTGCTCCCTGCCTGACTGGAGTGGTAGTAGGATTCAGAGGCAGGGAAACAGACCGGCCTGCCTGGGGGACCTGAGGCCCGGCCCTGGGTGTGGACAGGCAGCTGGGCCGGAGGCAGAGCTGGCCTCCTGCCTGAGCCTCTCCGGAGCCCGGGCCCCACTGAGATTTCTGAAAAAAAAGTTTTACAAATGGATTTCAATGAACTTTGGTGGATGGATCCTTCACCAGCCCCACTCCTGAGCCGGGAGGTCCTGTGGGGCGGAGGGGGAAGGAGGGTGAGGGGAGGCCTGGGCCCCGCCGGGTGTGCGGGAGTAACGGGTGGTGTGGTGTGGAGAGCCGCCGAGCATCCCTGCCCTGCATTATTGATAGTCCTGTGCCTCGGGCCATCAATTATTGACAGGCTGAGAACACGGGAGGCGGCTGGAGCCTGGGGAGGGTGGGAGGAGCCCCCCAAAGGAGGCAGCAGACAGGGTTGCTCCCCTCCCCTTGCAATTCCTGGTCCTGGCCCCCAGGCCCCTCCCCACAGGCTCATCCCCAGCCCCGTCTCCCCGCTTGCTTCTGCAAGATCCCGTGGAGGCCCAGGGGGTGAGCCCAGTGCCTGGCCCCCCCAAGGGCCGGGGGGTATAGTTTCCCAAGATGGGAGGATGCTGGTGGGCAGACACTTAGGGGTGCAGAATGGAACCAAGAGTCCCCCTGGAGCCAGGTCATGTTTGAGATTGAGGGGGGGGTGGCCAGGATCTGTGTCACACCTGGGGCTAAAGGTCCCTGGGCCCTTTGAGTCAGAATTCAGGCCTTTCCCGATCACCCTCACAGCCAGGCCAGGCAGGACACACTGTAGGTCTACTCTGAAGTACAGAGGGATTAAGGCACTTGTCCAAGGTCACACAGCCAGTGGTGGCAGAACTGGGACTTCAGCCCGAGGAGTCTGGCCCCAGGGCTTGTGTCCTCAGCCCTCACATTGGACATGAGTGGCTGTCCCTGAACGGGGAGATTAGGAGGGGGTTTTATTTGCTATTTGCGCTTATCTCTATTTTCCAAATTTTCTACAATGAATATGCATTGCTTTTGTAATCAGAAAAAACACACATAACAAATTATATTTTTAATAGCATCTCCCTCCTTCCTCAGTCCCCGGGTGCCTCCAACCTTTCCCACCCCCACTCCCTTGGCAGCCCAGCCCCGGCCTTGGAGCAGAAGGGAGGGGGCTGGGTCCTCACTCCCTGCGGGCAGGTGGGGGATGTCCGCACCGTGCGGCCTCCTCTGGGCCTTGTCCAAGTCCACAGCTGTGATCACGGCCCTTGACGTGCGGCTCCCTCTGGCCAGGATTGTCGCTCCTCTTGGGCTCCTTGGGGACTGGGGTCAGCGCCAGGCCACCCCTCCACACCTCACCTCTATCTGCTCTCGGCAGCTGGGCCGGCAGCTGGGCCAGGGCCAGGCCAGTGCCGTGGAAGGGACCCTGGTAAGTTAACATTCCCCGTGGCCCCCAGAAGGCCCTCGCGGTGCCAGCCCTCTGGATGGATGGGTGTTCCCGGGTCCCCCTGCAGGAGTGCTGCTTTTGCTCTCCCCCACAGCCCCCCAGGTGACAGAGTGTCTCGGGCTTCCCCCGCTCCTGGCTCACCTGGGAACGTGGGGGCAGCACCATGGGAGGAGAGGGTCCTGGGGGAGCCTGGGGTCTGCCACCATCTGACACTAGGCAGGCCACCTTCCCAGCAGTTGGGAGGAGGCACTATGCCCTCCAGAGTCTCACCCAGATCCTCACCCCATTCACGAGGCTGGTGGCAGGGACACCAAGTGCCACCAAGACCTGACATTTCCCATCTCATGAATCTGACTGGCCTAGGTGGCCTTGAGGCCTGGTTTCTGTTCACTCGTACACAGAACCCACATTTAAGAACCTCTCATGGGCTAGGGCTCGGCGGAAGAGCACTTGCCTAGCATGTGTGAGGCACTGGGTTCGATCCTCAGCACCACATAAAGATAAGTAAAAAATAAAGGTCCATCAACAACTTGAAATATTAAAAAAAAAAAAAGAATCATTCATGGAGGTGTTGAAAGTGACTGGCGGAGGGAATGAGGGTGTCCATCTGGGACGAACCAGGAGGGGCTCCTGTGGAGCAGAATGGCAGGATCTGCTGGGCACCACGGTGCACCCATGATCCCAGGGGACTCGGAGGCTGAGGCAGGATCGCAAGTTCAAGGCCAGCTTCAGCAACTTGGTGAGCCCCTAAGCAACTTGGCGAGGTCCTCTCTCAACGTAAAGGACTGGGGACTTGGCTCAGTACTTGAGCACCCCAGTACAAAACAAAGAAAAAAAAATGCTGAAGATGTTTGTGTGTCGACCTGGAAGACCACCAACATTGTAATATTAAGTGGAAAGGCAAGTTCCACCCCCAAACAAAGCATAGACTCGTTTTTTTTAATTAGATATGTTAGCCATATTGATACAAATTACCTGTCCCGTCGTAGGTCATGGTGGAGAAACGTACCACAACTGTCAACTCATTACCACATCTTGCTTTCCATCACCTAAAAAATTAAAGAAGCAGCCAGGCGCAGTGGCATACGCCTGTAGTCACAGTGGCTCGGGAGGCTGAGGCAGGAGGATCACGAGTTCAAAGCCAGCCTCAGCAAACTTTAGCAAGACCCTGAGCAACTTAGCGTGATCCTGTCTCTAAATAAAAAATAAAAGAGGCTGGGGACGTGGCTAAGTGACAAAGTGCCCCTGGGTTCAATCCCTCCTACCAAAAAATAAATAAATATAAATTGAAAACTAAAGAAGTGATGAGGTTATAGGTCGCCCTTTTTTCTACCTATTATTAAAAAAAACTGTAAAACGAACTAAGCACGGTGGAAACGTTCCTGCCACCAGACCCGAGCGACCGTACGTCAGACACAGGGCGAGCCTAGGGCTGGTGTGAGGGCCCAGGCCCCCCCTGCCCAGAGCAGGGTCTCCTTCCAAGCAGCGTCAGGCACACCCCTGGCCTTAGGGTGGCCCAGGGCTGCTTCACAGGCCTGGCCTCGGCTCTAGAAGACGCGATCAGTCGTTCAACAGGTGAGTACCAGGTACCTCCTAAGTGCAGCCTCCCTCTCTGGATCCTTCTGTCACGTTCCCACTCTGTGCCTGCTGTGGTTTAGGTAAGAGGTGGCCCCAAAAGCCCATGTGGGAGGAAGGCAAGCCTAGAGGAGAAGCGATGGGTGAGGAGAGCCTTCACCTCATCAGTGCACTGATCACCCACAGGGATTAGTGGGGTGGTGCACCCTGCCACTGGGATGTTCTGCCTCCCCTCGGGCCCCGAGGAATGGACGGAGACCTCTGAAACTGAGTCCCAAATAAACTCTTCCTCCTCTGAAATTGTTCTCAGGTCTTTTGGTCACAGTGGGGGGGGGGTGAGGGTGTTTCCTGGAAAGAGCTGGGGAGGCCAGTCCACTCGGCCTCCAAGCTCCCAGGATATGGTTAGCCCTCAGGACCGAATGGGGTGAGCAGCCTCCCACGGAGAAGAGACTGGGGGACAGAGAGAGATGGTCCCTCTGTTGACGGGCAGTAGGCAGGGGAGGCCCTGGTGGAGATGTGGGGTCCCTGTGATGCACAGTGCTCAAATCCCGTGCACTGAGGCTGGCACCAGGAGCAAAAGGCCCCCAGGGGGTGGCTGAGTGGTGCTCCAGGTGGTGCAGGGACTGCCCAGGTGTGGCTGGATTTGCCAGCTTGCCCTCCTGTCCTCTCAAAGGTCACCATCTTCCAAGAATTAGAATATCCCGTTGGGCAGATGGGAAGACTGAGGCTCAGAGAGCTCAGGAGGCCCAGAGTTAGAGTGGAGGCGGACTCTCGTGGGACAAGTGCCCTTCCTGCTCCTGGGGAGTCCTCGTGCTCTTGGCTTGCCCTCCTGCGACACCTGGCTGCTCTCCTCCCAAGGGGTTCAGCTCTGTGAAGAGGGGGAGCAAGGCTGTGCTGGCCCGTCCCCCCATGCACACTCTGACAAGCCTGGACGGCTCCAGAGAAGGGCTCGGTGAGGACTTCTAAGAACACAGTGGCCGTGTCTACTTCCCTGCAAGGGACAAGGGGACATGGGCAGAGCTCAGGGGAAAGGGAAGGGTGGGTCCCTCTGCAGCCAACTTTCCATGTGGTGACAGAGCAGTCCTCCCAGGCTGGAGGGACAGGAAATG